>NC_056739.1:1909770889-1909828389 GCF_019279795.1 Protopterus annectens
CATTAACAAAGCAGAACTGGGTAGGGTCCAGTGTTTGGAGGTTCCCAGTGTCTCTGTTAATGAGTTCCATGATGATGTGCTCCATAGCCTTGCAGACCAAGCTAGTCAGGCTTAAAGGGTGATAGTTCCTGGGTTCTGTTGTGGCTCTACCTTTGTGAAGCAGAATAACTGTTGCTGTGTGCCACTCTATGGATACATAACCTGTGGAGAGGCTGAGTTTGAACAATGTGTTTAGGTGAGGGGTTAGTTCATCTTTGAGCTCATGTAGGATGCAACCTGGGACACCGCCCGGTCCCATTGATGCTGTGTTTTTGGCTTTGGAAAGGGCTGTCTTAACCTGAGTGTCTGTGATTTCAGGGGTTCTACATTCTTCTGGTATGGTTATGGGCCCTTTTGGAGATGAGAGGGGGGGTGAAGTTTGCGCTGAACCTGTCTTCCAGGATGTTTGCAATATCGGTCAGTTCAGTGTATTTTGTACCATTCTGCACTAACTCCAAGCAGATCTGAGCATTGCCACTTAGATTCTTCACATAGCTAAAGAATGCCTTGTGGTGATCTTTGAATTCCTTGACAATTTTTCTTTCTAAACTTGCCTTGGATGATTTTATGAGGGCTCATAGATTCTTGCTGATACTGGTCAGGGATGTTTTCCCTTCTTGGGATTTTACTCTTTTCTGCACTAGTTTCCTCCTTCTGTTGTATAGCTTGTTTATGCAGGAGTTCACCAGATTGGTTTCTTTTTCTTGGAGGAGTGAGTCTTCGTTTTGCTTGGGATGGCACGATTCTTGCATTCTTGTAGGTGCCCGTAGAATGCATTAGTAAAGGATTTTGCAGCTTGGACAATGTTATCCTTTTGCATGGGGGCTTTGAAACTTTCCACCTCGGTCTTAAGTAACGTGAAGTTTGCTTTTGAAAAGTTTTTCATGGTGGTTTCCTTGTCCGGGGGTGGGGGAAGAATGTGGATATCCAAAATGATTTGTTTATAGTCAGATTTAACTAGTGAGGGGTTGACCTCCAGTGTGGAGCACCAGTCGCCCATGTTGGTGATGACCAGGTCCAATATGTTGTCACCTCTGGTGGGAGTGTTGACCAGTTCATCCAGGGTGTTTGAGTTTATAAATTCTAGGAAATATTGGGCAAGGAAGTTAGTACATGAGTAGTTCTCCCAGTTAATGTTTGGGTAATTGAAATCACCCAATATTAGGATGTTTGGTAGGACCTTTATATTTTCCAGTGTTTCCAGAAATGTGGAATGGGGGTCCTGGGACATGGTGGGTGATCTATAGCAAGCTACAATTTGAATTGCAATTTTGCCCATTGTTAGCTGCACGTGGATGATCTCTGAAGCATTGTGCTGTGCCACTAACCTGGAGGTGTGGGTATCCTTGATGAATATGGATACACCCAGCCTTTTGTATTTCGGTCTGGGTTCTGTGGCCAAACTGTTTGGCATGAGTTGTAGCCTGGTAGTGCTGGGGTGCTCTCTGCAGCCTTAAACCAGGTTTCTGTTAGTGCACATATATTGATTTTTTTTCCATACTGAGGAGTGCCTCGAGTGCGTGATTTTTGAGGTTTAGACTTCTGGCATTGAGTAGCATTACCCTCAGTTTTTTGTTACTTGTGCTATTTATGGTGGTGGGTTTGTCTTTTGAGCCTTGCCTGAAAAAGGCACTATGGGGGTGGCAAGAGCCTTGGCCAGTATTCAAAAGCCTAAGGGTGACAGGTGCAAGCCGTCTCTAGCGAAGCAGTGTGGCTTGTCGAACATGTCATCCCAGGTGGACAGACAGTGGATCCTCTTTGAATGACACCAGAAACTTAGCCAATTGTTGAAATTGATAATTTTTTTCTTTATACCGTGGTATCATTCTTGGTGAGGGCAGGATGCTACTCAAGGTCTGGGTGATACTGCCCTGGGCTACAAGATCAGAGAGCTCTTCCATGTCTCTTTTCATGTAGTCCAGGGAGGTACAGCTCAGGTCATTCACACCAACATGGACAATGACAGAGTCATATTTGTACTTGTTCTGGAGTGACCTGAGTGCTTGTGCTATGTGGCAGATCCTGGTACCTGACAGGCAGCTAACAGTAACCTTCTCCTTATTCAGCCTAGTGAGTGGAACATCAGTGTGCCTGACTATAGAGTCACCTATTACTAGTATGTTGCGTATGTTATTTTGCCATAGGGGCTATGATTGCATGGCACACTGGTTTTGTGAAGTATGTGTGTCCATGATATGTGTTGGGGCCAGGTTGCTTGGATGTCTGCTTTGAAGGTCCCTGTTGCTTTTGCAGATTTTTATTTAGAACCTCTGAGTATGTTTTTGTGTATTTATGCGTGTTTTTTGCCAGTGCTGGTTTAATGGGGTCTATGTGAGACTGGTGGTGTGAGGCTAGTATTTCCCTTCTCCTCTTGACTGTCTGATCCAGCCTTGGGTTGAGAGAGCTTAGCCTCCAGTTTGGCTGTATAATTTCATCTCTCACATGTATTAGTGTTTGGTGATAGGAAGAGAGGGTTGTCTGTGTACATGAGGCAGTTGTAACATTGACTCACAATGCCCAGATTCACCAGTTGGACTGGAGAGTATGCCTGAAACTGCCCTTTGGACATGCCTGGATAGGTACAGTGAACTGTTTTACTGAATAGCTGGTAAGGTTGAATAGAGAGTCTTGTTCTTCTGTACAGTATAGGAGGGTCTAGTGTTAGAGTTTATAAGTGCTTGATATGAGTTTTGAGCAAGTGTCAGTCTGCAAAATGTATGGCTTGAGTGCTTAAGTTGAAAGTTTGTCTAGTTCTAAGGGAAAAATTGAAGAGGAGACTTTGTGGAGCTGGGAATAGTTATACCCTAGCTAACCGGTGCTGCCTGGCGTGCAAAACTGGTCAAATGCAGTATTTATAGCAGGGAAATGAAAGAGATAGAAATTAGCCCAAAATGGCCAATAAACTACTAATTTCTGGGCTGAAACCACTCCTCCAGGGACAGATAGGCTGCTCAAAGTTCCCCTCTCTCACAGGTGAACAGAGAAACTTCCTTCTATCCAAGTAAGGTATGGGCAAACACAGAGATATGTAACACAGCCCTAAATCCAGCACTTAACCTGAAAGCTGGACAATACTAGCTTAGAAAGGCGGGAAATTATGTTTTTTTTTTTTTTTTTCAGAAAATAAAGCAGATACAATTAAAAAAACACTTTAAATGCACAGAAAAGGATACTTATTGTTATATATATCTCAGATCAAAGTTGTAGTCAATGCTCCTAGGAATAAAGTAGGAAGAAACACAAATACAATAAAAGCAGATGAATAAAGTGCAAATTTCTTTCATATATATATATATACATATATATATATATATATATATATATATATATATATATATATATATATATAAAACAATAGAAAACGAACAAACTGATTTAAACAAGTTACCCAATTAACCAGAAAAAAGCTCAAAACTGAGCCCTGCGCAGTCTTCAATCAGACAAGTTCTAACTGCACACTCCTGCTGCTAGGGTGCAGGGGAACCTTCTCCAAAAAAAGATGGCCTGGATCAGTGCTCAAGTTATACAAACAAAGCTAGATTCAGCAGGCCTGAATCTGTTCTATGCTACAGCAACAAGGCACACCAATTTCAGAAAGAAACAGTTCAAATAATTAGGCACAATAAGCCTGTGACTAGAAATTCCCAGCTCAAAAGGGCAGAATCCAGCCTCCCACAAGAATATAGACCACATCTCTTAATGTAAATAAACTGGCCCAAAGCCCATGTGCTTAAACCAGAACGAATACACTTTAGAATAACAGACACTAAGCCTTCAGTCAGCAACTCCCAACTCAGAAGGATGTAAGTTACCTGTCCTGCCACAACAGTGCAGACCACAAACCTTCCTAATGTGAAACAACTGGTCTGAAGCCCAAGTGTGTAATCCAAAGGCTTAGAATAACAGTTACAATTGAATTGGCTATTAACAAGCAGTAATAAACGCAGCAGAATAAATGCTATTAAGTACTTTTAAGAACAGGCAGCAAGAGCAAAATAAAGTAATAAAGTAGAAAGAAACACAAACACAGTAAAAATAGATGAATAAAGTGGAAAAACTTTTTTTTCTTCTCTCTGTATTAGGTAGAATGAGCTAAAGACACTAGACTGGGAGGAGTGTCACAGATCAAATATACAGTAGGGGTGGGCAATTGCAAAGCCACCAAGTATAAAAAGAAAACACCAATTGGGAGGGCAGGCTGTGGGAAAAATAGCACTTTCAACTTTTTACTTACTGGATACCAGATATAACAAAAAAGAGAAAACAATAAAAAGACAGTTTGTTTGTCATAAAAAATAAGATGTTCTTAAATAGGAATTATTGCTATATTTTTCATAAAAAATGAGATGTTTTTAAATAGGAATTCTTACAAAAAATGCAGAAATAAAAATTCTAGATATAATAATAGCAGTATTAGGAAGGGTGGTTATATGAGAATAAGAAAAATATATCAGATTAATAATAATGTGTGTCTTTATTTATATGATAGAGAGAGACAATTGTTTGAAGAAGTTAATAATTTCTATGAGTGAATATGTCAGTAGTGATGGTAGGCGGTTTAACTGAAACCTAATGAAAGAGAAAGGAAAAGCAGCACAGATAAGAGATTTATTAAAATGTAGATATGTAAAAGTAGGAAAGAAAAGAGATAGACATACCAAATGCAGATTTTAAGACTGAAATTAAGTATGGAGTTTGCACTAAAGAAATTAAAGAAATAAATGTAGAACTACAAATGGCACAGTTTTAAGTTGATAGAGCAGCATGAGCTTGGGCAGGGAAAGGAGGAGAAATAATAAAAGAAGGAAAAGGGATAAAATGATTCACGGCACAGCTCAGAAGAAATAAGAAGATAGAAAGAAACAATAATTATAGAAAGATCATATGAAAATGAGACTGTTTTATAAAATTGGGTACATGAATGGTTAGTGCATAAGCAGAAGTATAAAAATATATTCAGAAGTGGAGAGAAGGACAAAAAATAGCTAAACTTGAATTTATATAAAATATGACATAAAAACAGGAAATTGACAAAATAGAGAGAATACAAAGACACGTGTATGAAAAGAATAGACAAAAAATAATAATGCTGTTATATAATCATTTTTTTTCTGAAAGGAAAGGAAAGAGAGGTTTTTCCTTATTTAGGAAAACAAGTGATAACAATAGCGGGAAAGACGGGTGCTTGGACTGCTAAAGGGGACATACTATACAAACAAGACGATATTATAAAGTAGGTAAAGAAATTTGTTGAAAAATAAATGAGAAAAGGAAATGGATGATGAAGAAGAAGAGAATAGAAAAAATATCTAAAAGAGTAAAGCATTATTTTAGAAAATGGTATAGGATTAGGGGAAACAGAAACTGAAGGTAAGAATGAAAGAGCTCCAGGACTGGATGGTATGACAGTTATAAGGAAATGAGCAACAATGACATAGAAGTATTTTCAAAAATAGTAAATGAATGGATTAAGGAAGGTATAATGAAAAATAACATATATGATATGAGTGATAAAATGTATATGAAAAAATATGAAAGTAAAGATATAAAACCTGGGGACCTATATCACAAGGAAGGTACTATAATAAAGAGTGGAGAAAGTATTGGATAAGGTATTATGAGAATGGGTTTATGGTATAAAAGGAAGAGAGAAGAAATAAATGTTAACTATACTGCAAGAAGCAGAAGAGATGATATTTAAAGAAAATATAGAATAATACTGGTAGCGTGTTTCATGGATAAAGCTTCTGATAGTGGAAGTCATGAAGCAATGGTGGAGATTTTGGAAGCATGGTATATGAAAAAATATTAATGTAATAAAAAATGTTATTAAAAGTCAAGAGTACTGGTAATGATAAACGGATAGATGGAGAAAATATGTATAAGTAGAATAGTGAAACATGGCTTCATGGAAAAAAGTTTTCATTATCATTTCAGAAAATAACATACATGTTGAATGCTTATGTTTTAAGAAAAATGGCATATCTGGCATGGGGTAAATATATATATATACATATGTGTGTGTGTGTGTGTATGTATATAGACACATGCACATGCACATGTATACATGTATATAGATATATATATATATATATATATATATATATATATATATATATATATATATATATATATTTATACACACACACACACACACATGGGGTAAATATATATATATATATACATACATATATATATATATATATATATATATACACATGCACATGTATACATACATATATATATATATATATATATATACACATGCACATGTATACATATATATATATATATATATATATATATATATGTATATACACACACACACACACACACACACACACACACACACACACACACACACACACACACACACACACACACACACACACACACATATTTAAAATTATTTACACATTAATAACACAAAAGAAATTAGCTAAATAACTGAGTTTTTCATTCTTATTTCTTTTATGTTTACCCCTACCTTCTTCCACAACTATATTCTCATTTCAGGCAATAAGTTGTCCTATTTTTTTTCTTATTATGTAGCAAATCCTCACTTCATCTTTTTTACATCACCCATAGTGTCACAATACTACTTCATCTGATTTATCAATATCACATTTCTTTACTTTATATTTCCTAGATTACAATATATTCATATTTCTATACTTAAATCCTTCGTGTCTATATTTATTTTGTAATTTCCCCATTTCACATTTCTTTTTTATTCTTTTCATATTACAAATGTTTTTTTTCTTCATTACAATCAACATATGTTCTTTCCTTTACTTTACATTTCTAATACTATTGTAACTACTACTGTAACTTATATAACAAAATTCTTCACAAAAATCACTACTTCATAAAACTTTTCAAACCATTTTTTTCTCTTAAAACAGTATCATGTTACACCATTACTTTCTATACTTATGGACACTGTTTTCTTTTAACTTCCACAATTTCATATTATTGACATATTATTTTACTCATATCCTGTTTTTTAATTTTCTTTTTCGTTTTTACATATATTTTTATACTTTTCTTAAAAGTCTTGCCTTTTGTTTCTTTTTATATCTTTTAAAAACTATTATAATTGCCAGAATTAAATGCATAGATGCTAAACGAACTACTGGATTTTTAAATTCAAACAATTTTCTTAGGTTTTAATAAAAATCATACATCTTCTTACCTTACAAGCTTTTGAAATGAGTCAGCATAATTCTTAGATATATGTTTCATGGTGGGTACTGTTCTAAATTGTGAGCCTGTCAGGTTGCTGAGGGTACTTGTTACTTACATTATATTTTGTAGGCCTTTGTGGTTTAAGCAGGTTACTTTTAAGATCCTTGACATATATAAGTCTATCAGTTTGGTCTGTCTTGCATATGATTGGTTTAGTATGGTGTTGTGTGGTACTGGAACATGCGTGCTATTTGTCATAGCTTCATGAAATTGCTTTGCCTTCTATAACAGTATATAACTACATCTTTCACACACTGATAATGCTTATTTAAGTAGTAGGTGCTTCTCAGTAAACATAAGACAATTGTTACATTGTTTTAGGATGCCCACCAGCAAAGATGGTTACAGAGGTGGTGGAAAAGTTCAAATCCATGGTTCCAGTTGCTTACTAATGTGAACTGAGGAGGTGTAGCATCTATGAGGTTTGGAGCTGATTACTGAAGGTGCTCTCTGGTAATGTAGAAAGTGATGGTCTCAAGACAAATGCATGCAGCTATTAATAAATGATCTCTTTCTCCTACTCTTACAAAAAACAAGAGTACCACCAACCCCAAGCTGGTTTTGAGAAGTAGTATCAATCCATATGTTGTTGGGTTTAGTACAATTGCTATAGTCTACTCTTGTTAATTACCCTGGATAGAACTTATAGCAGTTAGATGCAACAGAAAGCTAAGTTATTTAAAGGCCCTGGAGAAATTATCACCAAACTCCCTGAATAAATTCTTACCTAACACTAAACAGCCCACAAAGCCTATCCCACCGCCCAATCACAGACAAGGAGCAAAGCAGTAGAATTAACCTCAAGTGGCTCCTAAAATTCAATTTTCTGGCTTTCCAGTCATTGGAGATCTCTTGGAAGGCCAGGAAATAATATCCATCTGCTCCTTCTATCACCAGCAGCAAAACAGAAGAACTAATCCAAAGTTGATTTGTGGGGAGCAGTTCCTAGTCTGTTCATTGAGTCTAATCCCAGATGTTACATAGTTTAAAATTAGGGCTGAAAAAGGAATTAATACTCTGAATATTGCAGTGTGCATTAAGTGGGTGGGATAGTATGATACAGAGGAGAATTCGAGATTCAAGAGTCTAAGGGGAGGACTTTCCCAAGTTTATCTTTAAGTGGCCAACAGAAGGAGTAGATTAGATAACTCAGCCATCATCTGCTCAGCCCAGTCCCTACCCAAACTGCAAAAAGTCACACAGGAAGCCTTTTCCTCTGTTGAAACTTTGTTATCCGATGCCCAATTAATACTCAACCCAAACAAAACTAATCTACTCATCTTCCATCCCACCAAACATACTCAAAACAACTCTCACTTTAACATCACAGCAAAAGACAACACCACTATATACCCAACTGAACACACCAAATTGCTAGGAGTGGAAATAGACAATAAACTAAAATTTGACATTCACATATCCATGACCATAAAAAAGTCCACAAAAAACTAGGAGCGTTATACAGAAATAAGCAACTTCTCACCAAAGCATCAAAGATTTCAATAGCAAATTCCCACTGTATCTCCACCCTACTTTATGCCTCTCCAATATATACCAACTTAAGGCAATGGGATCTAAACAAGCTAGAGACCTGCAAAACAAAATCGCCAAATTCGCCACAGGGGCATCCTACCATAGGCACCACTGTCTCTCACTTGCTGAACTGGGCTGGCTTGAACTCCCTCACCTCCTTCAGTGGTATCAATTCTCACTCGTCCACAAACTAGTAAACCATCCTCTAAATGTCCCATCCCTCCAGAATCTACTCCAACCCTATCGCACCACCAGACCACTAAGATCCAGCAACAGAAATCACTTGCAGATCACTAAAGCCAATAACTCTGCTGGTGAAGCACTATTCTCTTGCACCATAGCCAAATTATGGAACTCCCTTCCACCCACAATTACCTCCTACCATCATGCACCCACTTCAAAACTTTACTAAAAGCGCACCTAAAAACATGCTGGCTATGCCCTTGCAACTCCCACTCTAATATCACCCACCCCATCCAACCACTACCTTTCTTTCCACTCCACTACCTACCTTGATTATAGCAAGCTCAGATGCTCATAAGCCTAGTACTTATTATACAGCAGGAACTTCTTATTGTAACATTTGTTAATGTCTGTTATGTACTTCACAGATAAAGATTCTAGTTGTCTACTGATGTGCTATGTTTCTTCATCTGTAAATATGTTGTAAGTAATTGCTATGTTAAATTGTTAATCGCTTTGTAATCCAATGTAACTACTGTCTGTTTATTTTAACTGTGGAGCTTTTCTCACTGGGCCTCCGCTGAAAATGGACCTACATACTGTCGGACACTCCCGGTCAACAAATGTAAATAAATAAATAAAATATGAGATTGGGATGAGCTACCAATATCAAATTTATATATGGGAAGGCTGCTCTAAAGCCGCTCAGTTTAGAAGCACAAAAGAGACCGGGCAGGTGAGAGTTAAAAATTGAATGCAGTCACACACCAGCAGACGTCTTACAGCATTTGTAGCCAAATAAAAATGCAGTTAAATACCCTAAATAAGACATTTGACTTATAAGTTCATAGGTGTTTACTAGACTAATGACCACAAGGGCCTTTTTAAGCTTAGCCATGCATCCCAAATCTCTGACAAGTTCTGATACCCTTGATAAGTGTAAGCATGGGATTGGGAGATGAACCATTTACAGGTTACCTGTTTGCATCAGAGTCATAGGTGCCAAACCAGGGATGAATATCCGGTTTCCCATCCAATTGCCCAAGTTGCACTTGAATTGGATTAGAGAGGAACTCTGATTCACATGGATGGGGAGCCTGATCCATAGATGTGGTAGTCTCTGGGATACATACCAATAACTCCAGCAGTTCCTATTTATATGGCAGGCAAGGTATAAGTCTTTAGTACAGGTAATTCTGGTACTATTTGTTTTGTGGATATGCAGGAGGTCCACCAGGTTGGGGTCTGACAATGCCCTGTATGCTAGGCATAGGTCTCTCCTCAAAACCCTGTAGGGGACAGAATACAAGGAGAGGACCTTAAGGCGTTCTGCATAGAACATATTACTTATGACTTGATCTTTGTGTGTGAAGGAGAAGAGTCCTTGGTACCAGGATTCATTGCAGACTTACAAAATAATGGGTTTGACTTGGGATTTGATGGGTTGCAGGTAGGCAGAAAGGCCACCTTTTCAGATATGGAGTTAGAAGGAATAGTAGGAGAGAATGTACAAACTAGAGTACATAGAAAATTTTCTGATGTAAACTATATCTTAAATGGAAAGAGTTGCCACCCCAAGTACTTGACTGAGTCTTTACCTTATGGTGAATTTTTAAGAATATTTATATTAAATAGTAATGAGTCCATTTTGTGGGAAGATTTAAAATTAATGTGTTTCCAATTTCTGAATAAAGGATATGAACAAGGAATTTTAGAGGGAGCTTTAAAGAAGCTAGTTCAACAGACTCAACTTCAAAAAGGAAATACTTTTAAGACCTAACAATATAAAATAATAGATAGGTATCAGAATAAGATTAAGAACAAGGTGCAGGTGTATTTTGTTACTACATTTAATGTGAAGACAGAGGACATATTCGGCATAGTTAAATATTATTGGGAATTTTTATTGAAAGATCATAAATTGAAGGATATATTGCCACATATGCCTTTAAGGGTAATGCTGCTCAATGTCAGCAGTCTAAACCTCCAGATGCATGCACTCGAGACTCTCCTTGATATGGAGAATATCGATATCTGTGCAGTAACAGAAACCTGGTTTAAGGCTCCCGAGAGCACCCCAGCACTACCAGGCTATACTTCACACCATGCTTTCCGGCCCCAAAACTCAGACAAAACCACAAAAGGAGGGGGAGTATCCATATTTATCAAAGATACCCACACCTCCAGGCTAGTGGCACTGCACGAAGCTTCGTAGACCATCCGTGTGCAACTAACAGTGGGCAAAACTGCCTTTCAGTTTGTAGCCTGCTACAGACCACCCTCCCAAACACAGGAACCTCACTCGGCTTTCCTGAGAACACTGGAGAATATGAAGGTCTCTCCAAACACTATTATATTGGGTGACTTCAACTACCCAAACATCGATTGGGAAAACTACTCAAGCCCAAACACCCTCGCCCAATGGTTCCTAGAATTTATAAACTCAAATGCTATGGAACAACTGGTCACCACTCCCACAAGAGGGGAAAACATATTGGATCTGGTCATCACCAGCATGGGGTCTCTATGTTCCACACCAGAGGTATACCCCTCATTGGTAATATCAGACCATAAACAAATCTCACTGGACATCCATATTCCATCCCCACCCCTAGCCAAGGAAACCACGGTGAAGAACTTCTCAAAAGCAAACTTCACACTTCTCAAAACTGAGGTGGAATCCTTCAAAGCCCCCGGGCCAGTGGACAATACGGCCCAAAATGCAGAATCCTGTACAAAAGCATTCTATGGACACCTACAGGAATACATGGAGCATGCTATCCCAAATAAAACCAAGACTCACTCCTCCAAAGGCAGGAGACCTGTCTGGTGGACCCCGCCATAAATAAGCTATACAACAGAAGGAGAAAGCTACTACATGACAGAGCAAAATCCCAAAAAGGGAAGGCGTCACTGATCAGTGCTAGCAAGAAACTACGATCCCTCATAAAATCTTCTAAGGCCAGCTTTGAAAGAAAAATTGCACAAGACACTAAAGATAATCACAAGGCCTTCTTTAGTTATGTCAGAAACCTGGGAGGCAACTCCCAGATATGCTCTGAGTTAGTGCAAAATGACAAAAAATTCACTGAACCCACAGACATTGCCAACATCCTGGCAGAAAGGTTCAGTGCAAACTTCTTCCCCCTTCCCCACCAAAAGAGCAAATGTCTATCCCATCAGAGTGAAGCCTTCCTGAGATCACAGATGTACAGGTGAGAGATGCCCTCTCCAAAGCTAAAAACACAGCATCAATGGGACCAGACGGTGTCCCGGGCTGCGTCTTACATGAGCTCCAAGAAGAACTAAACCCTCATATAAAGTCACTGTTCAATCTCAGCCTTACTACAGGATATGTTCCCAAGGAATGGCGTACAGCAACAGTGGTTCCACTCCACAAAGGTGGTGCCACAACAGACCCCAGAAACTATCGCCCTATAATCCTGACTAGCCTGGTCTGCAAAGCTATGGAACGTATCATCATGGAAATCATAAACAAAGACATTGGGAACCTCCAGACACTGGATCCTACCCAATTTGGCTTTGTTAAGGGCAGATCTTGCTTCTTGAACTTGGTCGACTTCTTTGAAACAGTTACCAAAGCCATAGATGAAGGGAAGGTAGTCCACACAGCCTACCTGGACCTCGCAAAGGCCTTTGACACAATACCTCACTCGGGCATCATAAATAAGCTCACCAGCTTAAATATCAACCCCTATGTCACAAGATGGGTTGCAAACTGGCTCAGGGATAGAACCCCCATGGTCAGAATAGCAGGTGCCATGTCAGGCTCTAAACCAGTTACAAGTGGTGTCCCACAAGGCTCAGTCCTGGGACCTCTCTTGTTCAGTATATATTTCTCTGAGGTACAGGCTAACACAGGTGGACTATGGCTGACCAAGTTCGCAGATGACTGCAAACTGGGTGCTATAATTGACTTTCCAACTGACACAAGCATCCTCCAAAAGGGTCTCACAGAGCTGGATAACTGGTGCCAGAGCCATGGCCTAAAGCTAAATGCCAGAAAGTGCATAGTCATCCCCTTTGGAAAAAACAAAGTGCCCACAAATTACCACATAGGTGGTAATCCATTAAGTACGGAAGAAGTAATTAGGGACTTGGGGACCCAAGTAGACAGCAATCTCTCCTTTGACAATCACGTTGTCAAAGTGGTTAGAAAGACCTTCTATATAGCCCACCTTATCATGAAAGGGTTCACATCTAGATCAAGAGAGGTCATTGTGCCCCTCTACTCATCACTTATCAGGCCCATAATTGAGTACAACGCCTTGTTTGGGATGCACCTTACCCGACACCTTCAGCAACTGGAAATACCCCAAAAGTATCTCACCAAGAGGATCAAGGGGCTCAAACAGATGCCCTATGCAGTTGGGCTAAAGAAACTCCAGCTCTACTCAGTTGCATACCTCCTACTCAGAGGCGATCTATGTCTGACGTATAAAGCCATGTCCAACCCAGAATGAATGGACATGCTTCACCTCATGAAATCTAAATCCCTTAGAGCTACATGCTCCAGGGACCTGAACCTCAGCACAGAAATAAATAGGACATGCTGGAGGGACAGATTCATATCCCAGAGGCTTCCCTCACTCTGGAACAAAATCCCAATCCATGTCAGGCAGAGCCCCTCACTGACCCTCTTCAAGAGAAATCTTGATGAATTGATGGGAGATCATAAGTTTACCCATGGGATCTCTTCTGTGTCGCTGCTTGACAGAGGTACAGTAAACAAACCTTAAAAGGGCTACCTTCTGTGACCTACTATACAGAGGCACAGTCAACTAATCTAAAAGGGTGGCGGAAGCCAAACATACTCTTGCTAGGCTTATAAATGCCCTAGGGCAGATAGCCTAGTATCAACCTATGAACCTATTATCTTTAAAAAGAGGAAGAAGTATTAAAGCTATATTAGTTCACAGTCATTTTGAATCTCCTAAGGGAAATGTGTATAATAATATGGAAATAAGAGGTAAGAGATCATGTGGTATATGTTCTATCTGCCATTATGGTGTGCCATATTTTGATAAAATAAATGGGATAATATTTATCCCTAGAATAAATGTTAGCTGAACACAACTGGGTAGTATATGCATTGAAGTGCTCATGCAACCTGTTCTATATTGGTGAAACAAAAAGGTTATTTAGGACAAGGTTGCAGGAGCACTTAAGAGATATAAAGAACAAGAAAATAGAAAGCCCAATAGCACAACATTATATGATATGTCATAATGGAAATAGTGAATGTTTAAGGGCTACAATATTGGAAGCTGTGCAAGGATGGGATGATACAGAAGCTAAAAAAGACTTCTATATAAGGAAACTTTTGTATATTAAAGTTTGAAACACTGTCACCCAATGGGTATGGTGTTAATTTGTGCCCTATATAAGCAAAATTGTGAATGTAATGTTTTATCTCTTGAAGGCTTGTCAGACAAGGTGCTAATATTGATTAAAGGATTTTCTACCGTGGTCTGGTGTTCCTTCTCGTTTGTGGTATTGCTCATATTTGCTGCTGCGTTGTCGTTTATATGACACATTACTTATGCCCTGTATTCTTTTAGTGAGGAACCTCTGTAGACGTTCCATTTGTTGGATATGCCCAGTTAGGTACATACCAAAGGAGGCATTGTACTCAATGATAGGTCTGAGGAATGCCGAATACAATGGAACAAGGACTTCCTTGGACTTAATGCCATACCTTTGTTTATAAGTTACTCAGCATAGAATGATTTCCTCATTACTGTAGACACGTGATGATCAAAGGCTAGATTACTATCTATGTGTGTCCCTAAGTCCCTGACTACTAGGTCAACTCTAAGGGGTGTGTTGTCAATATTATAGTTACCAGGGATGGACAACTTCTCAAAGGATACTATTATGTATTTCTTGGCATTTAGTTTTAGTCCATGACTCTGACACCAGTTGTTTGTCTGTGTCAGCTCCTCCTGGAGAATATTTGTGTCAATGTGAGATTCAAGGACAGCTCCTAATTTGCAAGCATCTGCAAATTTAGTCAGCCAAAGACTATTGACATTGGCCTTGACTCCTGAGAAGTAAATGCCAAAAAAGAGTTGTCCAAGGACTGATCCCTAAGGGACTCCACTTGTGACTGGCCTCTTTGTAGTGTTGGACTCCTCATTTCTAACTTCTGGGGTCCTGTCTGTGAGCCAGTTGGTTATCCACTGGGTGACATACGGGTTTGTACCTAAACTCCTGAGGTTCTCAACAATACCTGACTGGGGTATTGTGTCAAATGCCTTGGACAGATCAAGGTAGGCAGTGTGAATAATTTTACCCTCATCCATTGCTCTGGTGACCTTCTCAAGAAAGTCCACCAGGTTGAGTAGGCATGATCTGCCCTTTATGAAAGGAAACTGGGTTGGGTCCAGTGTCTGGAGGTTTACTATATCTCTGTTGATCATCTCCATGATAATTATTTCCATGGCTTTACATATAAGAGTAGAGAGACTTATGGGTCTGTAGTTTCCAGGGTCTGAAAAATGACCCACCTTTGTACAGGGGGATGACTGTTGCCTTTCTCCATTCATGTGGCATGAAGCCTGTTTGGAGGCTACAGTTAAATAGTAATTGCAAAAGCCCTGATAGGTCATGTTTCATGCTATTTAGAAGGCATCCTGGGATATTGTCTGGTCCCATTGATGATGCAGTGTTCTTGGTCTTAGAAAGAGCATTAAGGACCTTTCCCTAGTGATAATAGGGAGAGTTATTTTTGATAATATTTCATGAGGGAAGGTTGAGGGAGAGAGATGAGTAAAGTTGGAGCTGAATTTATCAGCCAGGAGGTTTGCTATATCTTCTGGCTCAGTATAGGTGGCTCCATTTACAATGAGCTCTGCACACAATTGTGTCTTCTTCTCCTTGGCTATTCTTCTTTTCAATTAGTGACAGCCTCTCTAATTACCCTAGCCATGATCTTTTAAAACTCAAAGAACAATCAGAAAAAATAATCTGGAAAGTAAAACAAGCTCATAACAGCAAAAATAAATAATAATAATGGAAGCATCCAAACCTTAAATGAAGAAATCCAGTCCAAAATCCAAAACAGTCCAATACCTGCAGTCATCTCATACCACTTGAATCTAACAAGAATACAACTAAACACTTTAAACATGAAGGCCTACTTCTCAGCTCTTCCCAATATTCAGCTAGTTTTAATTCATTTTCAATCAGTGAATAGAAAATAATATTTTTTCTGACTGACCCTAGCAAAAAATTTTAAAATTCCAAGAGAAAAACAACTTGAATATAAAACATTTAAAATAAAACAAACTGTAATATAATAAGAATAAAATAAATAAATACACTGAAGTGATCAAAATCTTAAATCAAGAATTCCAATCTAAAGTCCAGTGAAGTCATATAATACTTGCACACCAGCAGTGGTTTCACAGCACTTGCACCTCTGTCTACTGTTTGCAAATATCAACTGCATGAGAGTACAAACCCAAAAAAAGAGAAGGTCTACTGCTCCTTCAACATGCATACTTGAGTTTGCATTCAGCCCAAGAACATAATCTCTAATAGTCCAAAATTTTAACAGCTTAATATTCTAAAGTGGTACTTAACAGCATAGGTGTGATGACCAGGCATATGATAAATATGCAGTTCCCTACTGTGGCATGGTGCTTGTTTAATGCAAGAAAGTTGCTCTGTAATGTGGTTAAGATGCTGCATGCAGTGTTGCAGATGTCCACTATAAGATGGTAAAGAACCTAATGAAGACAAGTATTGCACAGTAAATATAGTGTCTCTGGTAGCTAAGGTAATGTGATAATGAAGAATAGCTGATTACGAAGCCATGTCAAAACAAAAAGCTGAATGTATAGGAAATTAGGACATTTGTCTCTTGTAAAGAAAGACTCTAGGTAACATGGTGTGAAAATGTGGAAAAGGTGCCTGTAGAGAACTACAACGTAGAATGTTACTCAAACATTTGGATTTACTTAAGTGGTCACTACAGTAAGGCCTGAAACTGGAAATGTCTTCTCTACTCAATGTTGAGAAGACATTTTCTGAGCATAAGTAGTCGGCAGAAAAAAAAAAGATGACTGGCAAAATGCCGAATGCTTTTCTCCAAAGGAAATCACTGCCAGTGCAGATTCTAATTCTGTACCTGCAATGATTCAATTTTTAGGAAGATTTCTCCCTTCTTCGAGTTGGTGCAACCATGGAGTTTATATATAAGTTTGGGCTTATGCGGGGGGGGGTTAAACTGCGTTAAACCTATGACAAATGCTTCCAGTGTGTTGCTACATAAGTCATCTACACGTGCACACAGGCACACAGGCACAGACACAGATCTGAATATCAATAACTTTGTTGTCGAATGTAATTTACGTTACTATTACATTTCTGATGTCTTTGATCTTTCTTCACTTGATCTTGGTCTTTAGCTGTTGGTGATGAACTGGATTTTAAAATATTCTTTAACTTGGCTACATATGCTTTAAGTTAATGCCCAGTATATAGAGACATGCAGCACTGATGCAGCTAAGCCAAATCCTAAGGTAGAGCATGGCTGTGTCACAGTCTGTTGAAATAACAAAATATTCCCACATTATATCAATACTGCTGGAATTAGTGACATTTGAGACAGTCAGATTTTAAAATACAGGTTGGAGTTTCCGTTTTTGCAAGAAAAATATGATAACAGTTAGACCTTGTATGCCAAGTGATTCATTTTCTCATCATGATTTTGATAATGTCCTTTTCTACTTGTGTCTTATGTATGCTCTGTTTGATATGCTTATAGTATTAGAGAATAGCTAAATGAATATACTTAGCTGCATCTGAAGCTGGCCATAGGGAAAAGCATGCCAGTCATAATGTCTGAAGATGCCACATATCCGTTCTTCATTTTCTCTAAACACCTCAATAAGTATACAGTCTTGTTACACAAACAAGCTCTCAAGCCCTATCAAGACCTACAACAATTTTATACAGATAAAAAAAAATCCAAACAGGTGGAATCCAGATGGTAAGTCCTCCGTTGCTAAACAAAAATAAACCAAGACAGTGAAAATAAACGACTAGCAGCGGATGGAGCTAGGCATATGCAAAGTCCAAAAATCCACACTATAGACTTCACGAGTAAAATAACTCAAAGTGCAGACATCGAAAAATCATGACGATGTAAAAGGACATAAACACCTTTATTGTAGTCGACAAGAGGTAAGCGCTTTCACTGTTTCAGCTGATCGGGGCAAGGGGTTGAATGAAAGGGCCTCTATTAAGCCTGCCCTGAAGAAAAGGAGACTTTTTAAGTAAATAGGTAAATAGGTAGCCACCAGTATTGCACTTGCTTTGTGTCTTTGTATTATATATTTTTTGTACACATTTTTTAGTATTTGTATTTATTTATGTTTATATGTGTCTTTCATGGTTTATTTCTTTAGAGCTTTTATATATTTGTATGTACATATGTCTATACATTTAAACATATATACATCTTTATTTATTATATATATTATTCTTTATATACATGTACATATATATATATATGGTTCTACCTGACTTCGTCGACAGCGCAGAAGACCGACAGCGGAATTCGGAGCTCCAGAAGATCGAAAACGAAGAAGACCGAGGCGAATCGCGAGTGGCAGAACATCGACAATGCAGAAGACCGACACGACGGATGACAACACCAACGCCGAGGATGCCGACATGGGGAAAGGCTGTGTGAGTATGCGGTAGTGACGGGCGTTAGGGTCTTGAGGCAGGTAAGTGTGGAGATTGACGGTCTGTGGGGATAGGGTGGGTTAAGTGAGTTAGGGTTAGGGAGCGATAGGGGTGGGTTAAGTGAGTTAGGGTTAGGGAGCGATAGGGGTGGGTTAAGTGAGTTAGGGTTAGGGAGCGATAGGGGTGGGTTAAGTGAGTTAGGGTTAGGAGCGATAGGCGGGTTAAGTGAGTTAGGGTTAGGAGCGGGTAGGTAAGTGTGATAGTGACGGACCTTAGGGTTAGGGTAAGGTTTAGTGTGGGCTTGTAAGGATTTTGGTGTGCTTGTGTTGTGTGTGTGGTTTGTGGAATGGGGATGTGTTTTGTTTTTAATTGTTATTGTGGTGTGTGCAGTGTATGGGGTTTCGTGTTTGTGTACCGTCGGTTATTTCGTTGTCGGTTATGTGTGGTTTCGTGTTTATGGACTGTCGAATATGTGGTGTCGGTGATGTGGTTGTCGGTGTTGTGTGGTTTTGACTATGTCAGGTAGAACCATATATATATATATATATATATATATATATATATATATATATATATATATGTTTTTAAAAAAATATATTTTTAGTTCTATATTTTTAGTTTTTTATTTATGCCTTTAGATATGGTATAGAGCTTACTACTTTTGTACATTTACTCATATATGTTTGTCTTTGTCACACTTTATGGGGTATGAGCATTTTAGTTGAAATAATTGTTAGATTCATGTCCTTTATTCATTGGCTGCATTTTTCTTATGATTGGGTTGTGTGTTTGTAGTTGTTACTTGGTCTGATGAAGCTGAAACAGTGAAAGCGCTTACCTCTTGTTGACTACAATAAAGGTGTTTATGTCCTTTTACATCGTTGTTATTTTTCGAGGTCTGCACTTTGAGTTATTTTACTCGTGAAGTCTATAGTGTGAATTTTGGGACTTTGCAAATGCCTGGCTCCATCCGTTGCTAGTTGTTTATTTTCAATTTTATACAAATGAAGTAAAACTTGTTTGCTTTAGTTTTTGCTACATGGACTCAAATTACATATAAACCAACATGACAAACTACAAAAACGTGTAGTTTCATGTTTCAAATAGATGGGGTAAAAATGTAACACTGTACAAGAAATCTATCTTCCAGGTACCATAACTTTAATACCAGTACTTGGAATTTTGCCATAACCTCTGCTGAGAATATGCAGCAACAAATGTGTTTTTTATTTGGACCTGAGAGGTACAAGAGAAATCAGGAATTATGTTACAGCCATATAAATCAACAGGGTAATAAGCTCAGAAATATGCACATTAACATGCTGATGTCATAGCCAGCTTTAGGCATAGGCTAACTAGGCGGCCGCCTAGGGTGCCACTTTAGTAGGGACGCTTTTCCAGCATTTATCTGGTGTAGGTAGACCAGGATGGGGGCACCAGGTGATGTGGTGGGGGCACTGTGGAGCCCTTTTGCCTAGGGCACCAGTTGACCAAAGCCCGCTCCTGATGTCTGAAGTCACTGATGCAGCAGCATGTGTACTCCCCTTTTAATTGGAAAACCTAATACTTTGTTTCCCATACTGGGTGCTTGGTCAGTACTGTGCTGGAGTGTATGGAAGCCCTACACCTGGGTGCCATCCTTTCGCTGAGATATTAATCTGACCAGAAATGTGGTAGCTTAAATGGATGTTAATTTCATGAGATTTATTAAACACAGTAAGTTTAGCTTTATTAAAAGTAACATTTACATTTATATACAGTTACAAAATCACATTATACTAATTCAGTGTAATGATTTAGTATCACTCAACTTTCAAAATTTGTAAATACATTTTCCAAATTCTTTTAACTGCTCTTATTTGTTCATTTTCTTTTTTTTTGATTTACCAAACATTGTTATGCAGTACATTTACACAAATCCTATGCCATATGAACCAAAAGCAGTACAATTATGTCAATATTCAATACTTTAATTTTGTTGAAAACAATACCATCATTTACATAATAAATGTTGCAATTTCTTTGCATTAATATATATATATATATATATATATATATATATATATATATATATATATGTATTATGTATGTCTATGGGCCTAGGACTATTCTCTGAAAGCACATTTCACTTCAAGTCAAATGACTGTGCACAAATCACTGAAAGCACAATTCATTGAAAACACAATTCACTTTTCACTGAAAGATATATATGGCATTTTTCCCCACTGTAGTGCAACCCTGGAGTTAGAATATATATAGTAAGGGGTGTGTGGGGGGCACCGCCCCCACATAGTTTGGAGATATATTAAGTTTAGAAAAGAGTAATTTATTGAAATTGCAAGTATCCATGTGTATAGTTCAAAATATTTAAAATAGGTGTGGGGTTACACCCCCCTCACTATATATTCTAACTCCAGGGTTGCACTACAGTGGGGAAAAGGCCATATATAACTTTCAGTGAAATGTGTTTCAGTGAATTGTGTTTTCAGTGAATTGAGCTTTCAGTGAATTGTGCACAGTCAAATGTGTTTCAGTGAAATGTGCTTTCAGTCGTAGACCTATATATATATATATATATATATATATATATATATATATATATATATATTTATATGTGTGCGTGTGTGTGTGTGTTTGTGTGTGTGTGCGTTCAGATTTAATTCTGTTGCATTGTAAGAAAACACAAACTAAAGTTTTATTAGTATGCATCATCATTATACACATTTTTATGCTAATTATCACTTTCTGTGAAGTCTCCCTACAAAATTTTGTTTTTAAATAACTTTCTTTGTTTGTTGATATTTTTATATTTAACATTTTTCAGATGTGTTATACAGTAGTAAACCATAAACGTTTTATAATCATTGATAACTCTCTGCATCTTAAGCTTTCTACTGACACAATACTTCACATAAAACTTGAATGAATTACTTTTATCAAATGTAATCATTGTAGTATGAGTTACACTTCATTTATTTTCCAAAACATAATTTAAAGCTACTAAAATGAGGGGGAAATGTTTATGCAGGGGGCAAGTACTTCTGCACATGCCTGTGGACTAACCTGCTCTGTACACACTATACACAGCACATCAGAGCAAGTTTAGTGGCGCATGGAGAAACCAGCAGACATGACACGGATATAGCATACTGGATAGGAAGGCTATGGGATAATACATGTGAGATCTTCTTCTTCTTTCGGCTTTTCCCGGTTAGGGGTCGCCACAGCGGATCATCTGTCCGCTCATGGCTGGCAGTGGAGTTTTACGGTGTCGAGTTGCCAGCCCAGCGCCCAACCTTCCACAGAAGGCACGGGATAATACATGTGAGATAAAAGTGCTAAAAAAAAACATAACAGATGGTTTGAAGTCTGATCCATTAATGCAAACTTTTGTTGAATATCATATCCATCAAACTAACTGCCTTCACTGCAAGCTAATTTTTTTTTCTGAAGTCAGGCAATCCCCCTTACATCCCTGTGTCCCCACTAACTTAAATATACCAGCTTTGAGATTGTACAACACAAAGGAAAAGCTAAAAGTCTACATAACCAGGAATTCAATAACCTTATGAAATACCACACTCTTATTCAATAAGTATGTCATTCAATAAATTTAATTTGATTATGATACATTTGAAAGGAGTGCACAACAACCATCTATACAGGATATATATATATATATATATATATATATATATATATATATATATATATATAAAGACAGAGAGAGAGAGAGAGAGAGAGAGAGAGAGAGTTATAGATATAGGGGTCTACTTCCACCTATTGAAAACACAGTTTCAATTACACAAGCCCGTTTTTGCGAAAGTGCATTTATTTGAAAATGCACTTTCCCTCAAATGAAGTCACTGAACTACAAAAGGAAATAAAACAAATACAATAAACACGTTTATGCAGTGGGCAAGCCCCCCCTGCAGCCCTCATAGCCATGCTACTTATATACATATATATATATATATATATATATATATATATATATATATATATATATATATATACTAACTCAGAGATCACACTACAGTGGGGAAAAGGGAATATTTCCTTATCCTCACTGTATCATGGTCTACAGCAACAATCTCCCCTCCCATGCATCACTGAAGAAACAACGTACCTGCGCCACCACAGGATCCCAGAACCGGTGACCTCTCCTCGCTGAACTGATTTTTGCAAAAGTGCATTTTCGAATAATGGACTTGTGTAACTCAGATTTGATAAACTGTTTTCAATGGGTCAAAGTAGACCCAGACATAGATATATAGATGTAGATATGTATCTTAAGTATGCATGCTTCTGTGTGGGGGGCATGTGTAAAATAGCAGTGTATATTATCAATCACTGTATTTATTGACAGTCTACATTCACAAATGTATTCTTCAAGTACCTGTTCAGGATCGACACACATATAAGTAAGAGTAGTATATGTTACAAAGTGTTCAGGGTATTGGCAGCTAAAGAGGAGTCACTCCGCATAAAAAAGTTGCAGCTTATCACATTGTTCAATAGCTGACGCATGTACATTCAAATGCAGAATTAAGGTGGTGATTAACGTTTCGTCATAGAGATGTGTATCAGATCATATTTTTTTTACTGTCCATAGTAGCTCAATGGTGTAACAGTTTGTTTTTAGTAATTTAGATTTGAAGCATCAGGCAACCTTGTTGATCTAAGAATACAATTCTCATTGAGTATTTTTTTCAAGGTAATGAAGTTGCCATGAAGCTGGTTGTAACATAGTGCAGGAAAAGAAAAGCTAAACTATAAAAATGTATTGGGAATGTGATGAAGATGATGACAGTTCACTGAGGAGTAATATATTGGGAAGATGATGAAGATGATAGTCCACAGAAGGGTATATTGACCTGGATCCACTGGTGTTCAACAAAAATGGAAAAATTCCTTGGACATAAGTTTCCTTTTAGAATTCTTCTACAAGATGTAGCAGACCGTATTGCACTGATGTGCATACTGACTAGGTTTCAGCAGAGTTGCAAACAGTGAGTCAGTTACAGCTACTCATGCTGACTAGAGAAAAAAGAGGTGAACACCTTGAGTGAAACTGGACAGTAACCATAAAACTAGCTTGACATTCTAGACAAAAGAATGAAATTGCCCTGCTACTATTGCTAAAGGGCTCAAGACAGACTTTGCTTTGATTAGTTGTCCATTTGTAGATATTATATTTTTGTACATCTAAATGGTCAGTTTATATGTTTAAGTTCTTTTGAGAATTTTGGAGCTTAATTTCATTCGTGCATTCTCAGTCCAAATGGCATGAGATATTCTGCTGTCTATTAGGAGAGCTCATGACCTTTAATTCTATTACTTACCTATCCATCCTTATGTGGCACATTTATTTTGCTGTGTCAAAACGGTAAGGATTATATGTCTATTTAAAAAAAAAAATAAAGCTTAATTATATGCATTCATTCTCCACATAAACAGCATGTAATCATACAATGTCAAGCAATTACTGATTGTGTGCCTGAAAAGTCATGGCAGCTGTACAGTGCTCAGGGCATTCCAATCACTTTCCTATTCTGCACGTTATTTTTGCAACACTACTTTTCACTTCACACAAAGGGTTTTGTGTCTTATCTTTATTTTTTACCACCTCACTTTGTAGTTCTTCTTTCCATTTTCTACTTGGGGCATGGGCATTGGATGATCAAATTCCACTGAGGGATGCTTAGGGCTGAGTTGAACAGCTCCAATGGGATTTTAGAGAGAATCATCACTGAAGACTTTCCTTTCAAAAATCCTCTGCACAATATTGCTGACTGTATTCTATTAAAAGAACTTCAGGGTGCAACTAGATTTTATGGAGTCAGCAAAAGCAACTTGATTCAAAGGAAGGGAGAAGGAATAGAAAATCCCTTTCTGAAAACTGATTGCCAGTGTTTGTTCAATAGTAGATCATACCTTTTAACACTCTATGTCATAGTGCCAGACAGTGCCATGAATTATAAATCATATTAAGTCAAAAACTGGAGCACAATGACAGAATTGCTGTGTGTGTACATGTGAATATTTATCTGATAAAGAGAAGTAGTTCTCAGAGACTGAAACTGAAGCAATGGCAATTGTGTGGGACTGGGAGAGCCTTTCCATATTTTGCATGGTAAGATATAACAAATTATGATAGATTATAATCCATAAAAGACTATTTTTAATCATCAAAGATCAAAACTACGAGGGGTAGGGGGCGTGGCTAGGATGCTGAACTGATAGCTGCACTTCATTTCAGCTCTCTTACCTCAATACAATTCCTGACAGGAATTTTACAAAATAATATTTAATTTGAAGAAATTTTTATTACTAACTTATTTCTAATAACTCTGAGCATCTATAAGAAAAATGTTATTGTCAGAACTTGAATAATTCCTGTCAAATTAATTACTGGAAAATCAGCACCAATATCAGCTTTACAGCATGAGTCATCTAAGGAATACAGCACAAGACTCTTCTCTCAAAAGACCTGCAGTCTCTCATTACAAATATACAGGAACTTACAATAAAATCGACAAGATGGACAATAAAATAGATACTTTTAAAGAAAAGTGCTCACAACAACTGGAACAGCTTCAAGAAATGTTTACAAAGCAGAAAGGACAGATATCACTTATTGAATAGTCATTAAGTGACATTGACACTAGAGTCCAAATAGAAGAACAACAAACTGAATTCTTACTTCAACAGAATACATATTTACTAGAAAAGCTTGATGATATGGAAAACCGAACAAGAAGAAATAATATTAGAATATATGGTCTACCAGAAAAATCTGAAGGGACAATATGATAAACTTTCTTACCACCTGGATACCAGATGTAACAAAATACCTGAAGCTCTTTCATATGGTATAGAACGGCATAGATCACTAGCAGCTTCTGGAAATGCTTCTTCTCCGGGTAAGAACAAGCCGAGATCTATAATTGTGAGACTTTTTTCTACACAAGATAAAGATCTTATATTAAGAAATGCTTGGGCAAATTCTCCCATCAAATACAATGATTCATTAATAAGACTTGACAATGATTATTCTACAAAGGTGGTTTCAAAAGAAAAGAATTTCTACCAATAAAAAACCTTGAAGAAAAAGCAACTGAAAGTCCATCTTTTATTTCCAGCAAGACTGAAAGTTTTCTACCAAATCGAATAAAAATCTTTGAAACAGTAGATTCAGCAATAAAATACATTACCAACAACAACATCCTAACACGTGAAGAATCTATGGACTGGACAATAAGTACACAAGAGAAATGCTGAAGTAAATAATTGGAAAACTGTTGAGCAAAAGAAAAAAAACTAAAGGACAAATAATCTTACATATGTTATATTCTGTAAAATCTAAATAATAATACTAACAACAAAGAAAAGTTCTTACTGTCTTCAAGTTACACCAAAGCAGGTACTGTTTTCAATTATATTTTAAATGTCAAAATTAGCATAAATGTAAATACATTTATCTCAAATCACATCAATATACTAAGCATAATTTAAACATTACTCTATTTTTCATTATTATCCATCTATTATTTTCATATTCTTAATCAGAGTAATCAATGCATAATAATGTTCCCAAATAGTTTATTTATTTATTTTCTCTCTTTGTGTTTTGTTGTTTTTATTTTTCTCTTCTTTTTATAAAATCTTCATTAACTTATAATACTTTAATCAGTATATGGTTATATTGCTTAATAGGTATAGTAATGGCTGCTATATAACTTATTATCAGTTACATCCCTGATAGTATTACTTTTTATAAGTTAAAAGTGTCCCTGTTTGGATAAATGCTAATGCTGGGCAGAAATGTGTTGCTTTTGAAATGAAGTATTTCAGTTAGGATGTATCATAAGACTACTTTAAATAATCTTAAAAGATGTTCTGCCTTTGACCCATATGCACATACTGATATAGTCCAGTGAAAAATATGTTTTAAGTGATATTTTGAGGCTATAAGTCATGTGTGTTGTGGCTCAGACATCCGGAGTTGAAAGATGCTTGTGACTAGCTTAGATATCCTGTTGTCTTTTCTTTTGTAGAGAAATAAGGCATAGCATGTTTAAAATGCAAAGTTTGACAGTTGTGAACACTACTCCGTAAACTAGAGTGCTTGCGTGCACACTACATGAGTTTGTCACCAAATAAGAGGAGGGAAAAGAAAAAGAAAAAACACATACCTTTTCCCGCTTGGTTCTCGAGACAATTTAACAGCCACAAACATCACTAGAAACTTGAGTTACTTATTGCTTGTCGCATTTACTTGTGTACGCCATCCCTGACTCTTTCTAATTGGCGTCTAGTCAGAAAAAAGCTAGGTTCACATTTAAAGATACAGAAACCTAAATTCCTTCTAAGGAAACATAAATAATATAAAAGGTTCATATAAATATACACAGATATTTATTTTTGAAGCACTTTCAGTTTATGGCTACTGATGTCTTCTAGCACCTTGATAGATAAGGACATATATCTGCTTGTCTTTCTATCAGTTTAGATTTCCAGACATTTTAGCTATCCTTTACTATGTTTTATACAGCAGAGTTTAAAAAGCAGAAATTAATCATCAGCAAATAAAATCACTGCTGTTTTACAAATTCTCTAAAGAAACTAGTAAATGTCAAGCAACTGACAGGTTTGTTTTGGGGAGGGTTGCCATTTCCCACGCTGGTGCTCCTGCAGAATACTACTGATGTCCTGCTGCCAAGGTATGCCCTCGGGTGGGCAGGTGGGATGCAACAAGAAGGTTGGATGTGCATTTGGCAAATCAAACATTTAGATGGCGGTATGGTATACTAGATGGAGAAAGTGGAAGCAATGATTGTATAGGCAACTATAATGAGTAACATAACAACAGTGGATTTGACCCGATTGTGTCAATTATACAATGTTTATATCCCATGTGGCTTTGGGCTTTGTGGAAGCATCTGTGTTCTACACACATATTGTGTTGGATCTGATTTGAGTGGAAGGGGGAGAGGCTTAGCCCACACCCTAATTTGTTACTGGGTTGCCATGCATTATGGGCATGCATTGTGGCAGGTACTCAACGGGCTATCCATCCTTAGATGGCTCATGCTGTTCCGTTTGCTCATCTGAATGGTGACTGCGGCTGCTCTTCTTGTTATGTTGCCTGGCTGTGGCTTCACCCTTCTTATAATATTGCCTGGCTTTTTACATTATCAAGAATGACACAATACTAGTGTATGTGGGTATATCATGTTACTGTTAGTGTGGACAAGGATGCTTGACAATGCAACTATGATTCTTGGACCTTTCTGCAGGCGCGTGTGTTGTCTGGCAGTTGAGAGCCTGGTTGTTCCTGATCAGCGGACCTGTATTTTTGTGTTTCAATGTGACTGCATGAAAGGATGCCAGTATTGGTCTGCAAGTTTGGTGGGCAGTAGATTCGTTGGGGATTGATTTGAGGAGACACTTGTATTATGGCTGGGGCACTTGACATTTGATAAATGTATCCTCTCAATGATGCGTTCTGTCTGGTCATTGGCTGTAAAACAGCTTTTCTGAGAAATATTGTTGTGGTGCCAGTTAATGATTTGGATTAAATGTTTCTATATACAGTCGTGAAGCAATTGCCAGGATAAAATGGTACTCTTGCAGTGCATGGATCATCGTGGCTGTCCTCCGATGTTGGAGGAAAAACAAGCTTCTTGGACACCTTTTGGCGTGGTAAAGGTGTTACCCCATGGTTTGAATCGTTTTGTCTCTTTGCTGCAAAATGGGTTGGGAATTTTGGCCTGTAATATTTTCGTACATGGTGGTTTGAATCTTGGCAGCTTCCATTGTTTTGATGTGTTCTCCAGTATACTTTTGTTCAGTCATAGGATTGAATTACTGGTGTTGAGTAGGTCAGGATTGTATCTCCAGCACTTGTTGTCAGCAGATAGACTCACTGGTTGGGTGTCAGTCTAAGCTGTGGGAGTTGATGTGTGATATACATAGATGTTTGCTTTGAGGGTGTGGTCAAGTGCGCTGCAGTTTTACCTCTGTACTGTGTCAGTTTTCATTGTGCAGGGTCCCTCTGAGGGTTGATGGAAGTGTTGGCAACGAGACACTCAATCAGGTAACAACATTATGAGTGGTCTCTTGGATAAGGGAGCTGTCTAAATTGTGATCTTGTTGTCTCCAGCCATGGGAATTGTCATTGAAAAGCTGAAAATGCAATCAGAGGAACATATTTAATGTCTACTAAAGAAATATTAATATACTTATACATTGTATCGCATTTCAGTTTATGTTAAACATGAAATATGATGTGGTTTCAGAACTATTCATGTTTTTATTTCAATATGACTTTGCAAATATTAATTTAAACACTGGTTTCGGACTTGAGTAGTCTAAAACAATTGCACAACAATGGTACTGTATTATACAGTAATGTCAGTAAATAGTTTTCAACAGATGTATGAAATATACAGTTATAGATTTTAACATGATGTTTATTAATACCCTAAATTATTTTGAAATGATACTACCTTAATCTAAATATTTGTACCTTTTTGAAACCTGCTTAGAAGTAAGTATTATTGAATTACAATAAGATGAGTAAAGAATATATGTATATATTTTAGCTGATTAGATTATCTTAATATATTATTCAATTATCTTTATTTAAAACTAAGAGGATAAGAGAAACTGATCCAAATATTATTTGTGAGGGTAGAAAGTTTGTTTGGTTAGATTCACTAACCAAACGAAGAGGTATTTTACCTCATAGCAATAGGGAATGTTTTTTAAGGTTAAGAATTACAAGTTTGGAAGTTCTTTGTTTTTTTTATTCTATCACTTTTGTGTCACTCAGAAACATGCAAAAATCATACAAGAAAAACTTTTGAATTCTGTATCCAAGATGGAACTAAGAATAAACAATATTTACATAAACTCACACATAAAACAAACTCAAAACTAGGAAATGAAATGTTTATCCATAAATGTTAATGGTCTAAATAATAGTAATAAAAGGAGAAGCCTATTCAAGTACATAAACTTACATAAACCACAAATGGTCTTCTTACAAGAAACACACTTATTAGATAGAGATATAAACAACTTAAATATTAATAAATACACAGTACTAATAAACTCTCAATACAAAACAAAAAAGAGGAGTAGCTATACTACTTTGCAACTCAACTATAACACCTAAAATAATTACTACTCATCAAGATACATCAGGTATGTTTTGTCTAGTTTCAATAGAGTTAAATAAGAGAATCTATACGTTAGTAAATCTATATTGGATCCCAGGACTAGGATTAAAAACAGTTAAACAGCATTTTGAAGAGATAATTCATTTAACTAAGGGTAGCCTGATATTGGCAGGAGACTTCAACTGTATAATGAATGAAAAAGATACAGATTCTAAATCCAAAAGAAGAAAACAACCCATCTCTAAAGCACTATCAAAATTTATAGATACATTGTATTTAAAAGATATAAATGAATTTGCAGAACCAGACTCACTAATCTTCACATTTTATTCTCATAGATATAAAACTAACTCTAGAATTGATAGAATATATGTTGCCAATGACCTAATAACAAAAATTGACAAAGTCAAAATCATAAATTGTCCTTTATCTGATCATAATGCCATAGTCTTTGAGATAGAGCTTACACCATTTTATTCAAATCCCATTACTAGGATACCTTCCTACATCACAAAATTGAGAGATTTCAAAGAATTTTATGAAGAAACAATCAAAAACTTTCTAGAAATAAATTACACAGAAGATATTTCAGAAATATATGTCTGGGATTCATTAAAAGCAGTTACATATGGGAAGATATTATCCTGGTACATAAATAAAAGGAAGTTATGGAATAAAGATATGCTAGACTTACAAAACAAAGCAGATAAATTGAAACTGGAAATACAAAAGGGTAATGCTACTCAAGTTCAAGAACTTACACAAATCAATAAGAAGTATACAGAATTGCTACACCATAAGATTATGATTAACTTAGAAAAGATAAAAATAAACTCATACTCTACTAATTCAGCACACCTGAGATACTTAACTAATAGAACAAAAAAATAATTAAATCTAAGCAAATAAAAGAAATATTTATTCCCAATACTAACAAAAGAGTTACGGAACTAAATGATATTTTAGAAGCATTCAGACTCCAATTTAACATTGATAATTCCATAAATACTCAAGATACACCTACTAAGGATATAAAAAATACTTAGAAAACAATATTCATATTAAATTAACACAAGAACAAATAGACATTATAAACAAACCAATCAATATGACAGAATTAAAATCACAAATTAAAAGCTCAAGACAAATAAAGCACCTGGCCCAGACAATATGCTACCAGAAATGTATAAATTAATACCCAATCAAGCCATATCTTTATTATTAAAAGTATATGATATAGCCAATAAAGATTTGAATATACCACCCTCTTGGAAATATTCATTGATATCCCCAATTATCAAACCAGATAAAGATGAGAAACAGTGTTCCTCATATAGGCCAATATCATTACTCAATATAGACTACAAGATGTTTATGGCTATATATGAATAGGATCAAACACTTTCTTCCTTTCTTAATTCACAAAGATCAAACAGGTTTTATTAAAGGAAGAAATACTTCAGATAATATTAAAAGAATACTAACATTAATAGATTATAGCAAACATAAAGTCCTAAATTTAAATGTAATCTCATTAGATATTAATAAAGCTTTTGATTAGGTTAACTGGAACTTTCTTTCACTAGTTTTAAAAGAATATAACTTTCCTTCTAATTTTAATAATCTTATCCAAATACTATATGAAAAATCTACTGCATATGTTAAACTGGGATCATATAGATCAGGCCCTATAACAATAAAAAGGGAACTAAACAAGGTTGCCCTTTATCACCATTGTTATTTGCATTACTCATAGAACCCTTTGCAAATCAAATCAGATCAAACAATAACATAAAGGGCATTTGTATTAATAAAATGTTAAACCTTAAAATCCAACTCTTTGCTGATGACATACTATTAACTCTCTCAGATGCAAATGAGTCTTTGAATGCTCTATTTAACTCCATGAATAAATTTCAAAATATTTCAGGCTTAAAATTTAATGAAAACAAAACTAAAATTATGCCCTGTAATTGTAAAAAGAATAATATAAACAAAAGATTTTCCAAATATATAGTAACAGAAAGTAAATTATTATATCTGGGAATAAATCTACTCAATGAATTAACAGATTCTCTAATATTTAACTATAATAAAATACTAGACAAAATAGAACAAACAATCGGTTACTGGAATAAATATATCTTTTCAACAGCAGACAGATTATATCTTATTAAAATAATCATATTTCCCAAAATATTATACTTAATACAAAATTTTTTCATTGCCACCTCCCAAATATATTATTCAAAGATACAATAAACTAATTTTAAATTTTCTATGGTTTCCAAATAAACCCCGTATAGCCTTAAATAAACATTTGCCAGATTGGGAAGATGGTGGAATTAATTTACCGGATATTGATTTATATATTACCTCATCTGTTATTAAAAACATAACACTATGGTTAAATAATTCATACACACCTATATGGAAACAAGCCCATGAGCAGATTTACATAGAAACCAATTATAATCACATACAAGCCAACTTAACAGTAATACCATCACCCCTTATATGGATGTTAAAAGATTATTTTTTAGGGAAAAGGAATAATATTAATAAATTGCCATCAAACTATGTAAGTTCTACACTTTCAGTGTTCAGAACATATATAAACAAAATACCAAATATTAATTCTTGGATTTTTCTTATTTTCCCTATAGCTTTTACACCAAATATTCTAGATACATTCCAAATATCTAAAATAAATATACTTAAAGAAGAAACATTACTCTTTTGGCATCAACTTATAGAGAAAGGGAAATTCTAACAAAGGAACAGATAATTTATAATTATAATATAAATAAAGACAATTGGCTGTTTTTACAAAATCTAAGGCATTTTCTTATAAATAAAATAGAACAAATGCAACCTTCAGTTAGACATGAAACTCCAAAACTCATTGAATACCTTATTCTTATCACAAAACAGCCTTATCAGGGTACAGGTTATTTGTCTAATATCTATAAAATTGTTAAAAACAAAAACTATCATGAAAAATCATACTGGGATTATTATACTTTAATAAACAACCATCCTCCAATTAAAGAAGAAAAAAGTAATATTCTAAAATCTTCCAAATTTTCTACATTATAAAAATACTGGCAATTATTTACTTGGAGATATCTACACAGAAGTTTCTATACACCACATAGGTTAGCCAAGATGTATTCTATTGAAGATCAATGTTGGAGATGCCATACCAAGATAAAAGCAGATTGGCAGCATGTTTTTTATGAATGTATATGTCTCAGTATGTACTGGAAATCCATTAACTATTTTTTTCAGACTGTTTATAATGATAATTTTCAATTAACAAAGTCTTTAATTTTATTCAACGCTCCTATTCCAAACTGTGTACCAAAAAATCCTATGGTCACTATTGGCACTTTTACGTAAAATCATAACTATACACTGGAAAAATTAGGCTTCTCCTACGTTCAAGGAATTTGAGAATTTAACAACAACAGTTACTCACATGGAAATATTAACAGTGAAGAACAGAACTAAAAGATCTACTTCTTACTATTACTCTTGGATGAAAGTACTGGAAATACTTGAAAATATCGAAGAAGATATATCATCTTATGTTTCTAACTTTATATAATATAGAATTTCAATGTTATTTGCATAGACACCAATGTAAATAGTTATATAATGGTTTGAAGTTAGTAATGTTTTAGAATTATAAATATGTTATTTATCTTTATTTCATGTAATGTTTAAGACATCTTATTTGAAATAATAAAAAAAAATATTTAGTGAAAAAAAAGATCAAAACTACCTACAGGAACTGAAAGGTGAGCAATAAGCAAGCAATAATGCTCAAGAGGGTGGACATTATCAGGGAATTAATGCAAACACAGGGGTGTTGTGAAGTCCAATGCCACAGAGAGGGCTTTACCACCTCAGAAGAGCATTAATTTTCTATCATCAACCCTAGAGGGCAATATTGCATACTTAATGCCCATCTTTTTTGCTTAGAAAATAACTTGCATGCTTAATGTCCATCTATTTTTGTTTTTTGCTTAGAAAAAGGACTAGCTGTAAATTTTTTTGAATTTCTGTTATTGCCAGTTAATTTTTTATAGTTTTGATGCAAAAATAGTTCTTTCAATTAGTGTTTCAGACTTGTTGAAATATATATAATTGCTATTGGAGGAAGTAATTTACATCCAAAAATATGTTATGTAAGTATTTACTGTACACACACACACACACACAAACACACACACACACACACACACACACACACACACACACACACACACACACACACACACACACACACACACACATTCAGAAGCATGGATTAGTGAGAGTAAATAATAGTAGACATTTGTTAAGGCTGTAATCAAAGCTATGATTTTCCTAGTAATAGTATACAGCTGTGAATGCTGGGCTCTGAATAATGCTGTGAGGAGAAAAAATAATGCTGATGAGCTGTAGTGTTGTAGAAAACGTTAAAGACCTTTGTCCATTTAATGTGAAGGGAAAAATAACTAAATTAAAGCTTGAGTTTAAGACTGAGATTAGGGAAAAATGGAAAAATGGGGAAAAGGGGTTGTGGATGGATGCATTCGACTGAGACTGTATTCCTTACACAGCAATCATCCAAATACAAACACGTGCAATCTCCTTTAGTTCTTCCATGCAGTGTTCACACACAAGAAAAGCATATAACCAAGTACTTTTGGCACTGTTGACAGACGTAAGTTTCCTTTGGTATCACCTTGGTACAACTCCCTCTGAATCCCATTACAGAGATTCCTGAAACCATGGATATGCATTTTCCTTTTGTTTCTGTAGGCAGCTTTGTAGAACTGCACATCCTGAGGCACATTACACAATTGTCTCATGTTTACTGACAACTATCTAATTCTCAAACAATTCGATACAGTATGTGGCACTGCCTTTGGAGGCAATGCTGCCACATAAAACTACTACAATTACCATACAGGTTGACAGAAATACGCAACACTACACAATACCTACCATAATTACTACTGGACAACAACATAGACCCACATATGCAGAGGGTCTTAAAAGGAAGCTATCCAAACCTCAAAGGCCTCCCATGTGTAGAAATCATAACAGGTATAATCAGCAGCCCCAAAAACACATTACTGCAGCAACACTCACTATGACACAATCAGCCACACCTCACTGTGCCTCAGCATCAAATGTCATAAGGCAGAAACCTCACAATCCAATATCTTAATCATAGAAGACTCCATTGTGAAGAACATTGATTTCCCACTCATCGGGCTGAGAAAGTAGTTACTGTCAGTTGCCTATCAGGGAACAGGATCCAGAAGATCATACAAATACTCAAGTCATTTTACCACAAGTATCGGTATGACTCAGTCATAGGCCATGTGATCATAAATGACCTGAGACATATCTCCCTGGACTACATGAAGAGAGGGTTCCCTATCAGAAGAATGCTGACTCACAAAATGGGACAGTTGAAGAAATGAGGACATCAGAGCAAAGGCCAATGTAGCTTTGATTGCAGATAAAGTCAAAGAAAGCAGATTATGGTGGTTCAGGTACATGTGCAAAAAAGCAGAAGGCAATTTGGTGAAGAAGATTTCAGACAGACAGGAGGAAGGCAAGAGGAAATGAGGGTGTCCAGCAAAGAGACAGAATAGTTGTGTGATTGAAGACCTGTAACAATCAAGCATGACTGTCAAATAAGGTAGAAGAGTGGCTTTGAAATGAGAGAGATGGCAACAGTTGACACAACATCCAAATCCCATGTAGAAAATGAAAAAGGGGGGTTGAAGATGATTGAATAGAGAGAGATGGCAACAGCTGACACAACATCCGAATCCCATGTAGAAAATGGAAAAGGAGGGGGGGGTTGAAGATGATGATTATGATTATTACAATCAGTTCTCTCACTTCTCAAAGATAAGCCATGGTGCCCCTCTCAGTCCCAGTATGAAAAACAGTCTATCTTGCTCAACTTTCAACATATCACAACCTTAACTGTTTCAAAACATTTGTTCAACTAAAATCAATAAACTTAGCTGATGATATGTTATCCATGGAATATATTATAATAGCCTCAGATGCATTGTCCTACACTATCCCCATCCTGATAAACTGTTTCATCAAAGAAAACTACAGTATCACTTTGTGGAAAAAATACTACATAAAGATGGAACCTCTAAACAATTTCCAAATTATAGACCAGTAGCGATTGGTTCTCCACTATCAAAAATCCTGGATAAATGTTTCCACTCAAAATTCATGAAATATCTCAATGAGAGCAATTTTCTCTTCAATACTCACTGTGGTTTCTGACCGAAACATAAATACTTCAAATGCCTTTCATAGTTTCCCCGACAGAATTAACCTCAATACGTAGCCAAGCTACTTAGTCTCATTTATTTTTCTTGAGTTATCCAAAGTGTTTAATGCTCTCACACACAAAAAATTACTTAAGAGAAAGCTCTTTCCTTCCCTCAGTCAACTCTATCATGGCTCCACAGCAATCGATCCAACAGACAAAAGGCAGAAAAATTACAAGATTTCTCATTCTTTCTACCTATTTCCACTGGGGTGCCAGGAAGATCATTCTTAGCCCTCCTCCTATTTAATATCTTTAGAATTCTATTTCACACTGTCACCAAGAACGGTGCTATAGTACAATATACAGGTGATTACAGCCTTATCTACTCAACCCATCTTCCTTAAACTTCAAGAAATCACCCAGGAATCATTCTCATAATTTGAATTGTGGCCAGAAAACTTTTCTCTAATTCTACATCCAAAGAAACTGAATTAATGTTTTTCACACTACAACAATTTTATGCAAAATCTTCAATTTTTATGACCTCAGCAAACAATACAATAATAGAAATAGCATCTCACACCAAACTACTACTAGTCCTAATAAATGGCAATCTGAAATTTGACCGCAACATAATATATTAACAAAGAAACTCACCAAGAACTTGATTTCTTGCACAGGGCCAACCCTAGCTTAACAATAGAGCTTGGAAAAATCATTGCATCTCCTATTCTCATAAACTTGCACTCCACCCACAATATGAAACTAGATGCATGCTACAACAAAACAGCAAAATGGACTTCCAGCCTTTCTTATAAAACTCGCCACTGCGCAGCCTTAAAATAATTAAGCTATCTTAAACTTCTACACTATCGAACCTACTCACAACTAATCACTACACCAAACTTAATCTATAAACAAGTAAACTAACTTTCACTAAAACACCCTACAGCATTACTAATCAGTCAGGGATCTTTGTGTGACAAAGCTTTTCTAATCAAATGAAGATCAAACAATACTTTTGCGAGAATCACTCTACTGTAATTGTGTTACTAACATCTGCAACACCATTCTACTCCACCTAATGCAGGCAGACAAACTGACAAACTGACAAACTTTGAAATCCAACTAAACAATATGCAAACAATTCTTAGCTGTGGTCATGCTCAACACCAGACTTATAATCACATGTCAGCCCAGTAATGTAATACTCCCACAAGTTGAAAGTACCTCTCACCACTAAGACATTTTATGTTGAACTATCTTATCTCCCTTTTTATCTCTAATGTGTTTCTTTCTTACTGATTCTTCTCTAAATTCAGACAGTTTACTATCACAGTATTAAAAAATACGATCAAATGTTGTACTGAACTGCTGAAATTTTTACCACTTTGTGTGTCTACTATTATATTTTATTTTGCATGTATATATTGGACTGGTAGTTTTAGCTGGCTGTTACTGTAATGTAATTTTTTTTTGTGTGTGCATTGTAGTTTTTGTGGAGCTTTTCTCCCTGGTCAGCAAAAGCAAACTGAATAACTAAGTAAAGAAAAACATAAATAAATAGAAATAAAAATTAATAAAAGAGACAAAACAATCATAAACAGATAGTACAAATCCACATAGGTTCATAGATTAGTACTAGGCTAACTGTCCTTGCGTGCCATTTTAAGCCTAGCCAATTATCCCCTGTGAGATTCAAACTGTGTACCTTGTGTTAGTAAGGCAAACACCTTAACCATTAGGCCACCCTCCCAACCCCCATTGACTCTAAATGGTAAACCCATCTAATCAGAACTCATAAATCCTGTGGGCACACTTTGCTCAACACCAAATCTGGTCAAGATAAATTTTGAGATAAAGTAGCAGCACCTGATATACACTTCTCATCAGATACAATTTTTCAACTGGTGAAAAGCATTGGACTACACAGCCTTCACTCCATCTAGAAATGAATAGCGGATCAGTTTGACACTGCCTGGGAAAGAAGGGTTTGTCAGTTTGCCACTGCATGGCAAATATAGGAACTTCTTCAAAGAGTTCTATGCCTGGTATACTTAACAATGTTTCTCTAACAATAGTCTTCCATTAAGTAGACCAGTATGATGCCATCTGCAACCTTTGATCAGTCAAAGTCCATAGAGCTCATTAACCAACCATAGCTTAATTCAGAAGACTGAAAACCCACAGTCTCGAATCCCATAAGATTGACATCCAAACTCCTGAAAACTCAAAATCCTGAATCCCAAAACACTGAAAACACATAGGATACAAACACTGACTATAGACAAAACAAAGCATAGTACTTTCCACCAAGTGACAATATTCCAATACAAGGATACAGAGAAACAAAGGCAAAACAAAGGATATTACTTTCCACCAAGTATGAGCAAGGCTCTAGCCCCCCTGGCTGCGACCCCCACATCCCCTGTTACTTAAATATATCAACTCAGAGATTGCAATACACAGAAGAAAATGGCGAACATACCATTACATGTTTCATCACTGCCTGTTGTAACCTTAGTAATGTTCCCTTCTAACTTGCTGTACTACAACATATCTCATGTTAGTGTAGTGAAGTGCAATGTCGGAGTTGATATATTTAAGTGGCAGGGGCTGTGGGGGACATGGCTCTCACATTTTATTTATTTATTTATTTGCAGTTTGTTTGCCAGGATAGTCCATTTGGCCATGGAGAGCCCATTTTCAATGGAGTCCTGGGGAGAAAAGCTCCAGAATAATACAGAAAATCAAAGTAAATACAGAGAGTAAAAATACATAATAGTAATACACAAAATGCAAAATACATACATAATTGTAGTACAGAGGATACAATGTATGCAGTACAAAATAAAAATTGTTAGAAACAAAAAAATACACATGGGGGTGCAGGGGAGATTGCCCCCATCCTCATACTTGATGGAAAGTAATAGCCTTTGTTTTGTCTTTGTTTCTTTGTGTCCTTGTACTGGAATATAGTCATTGTTTATACCCTGTGTGTTTTCAGTCTTTTGGGATTCAGGATTTAGAATTTTCAGGATTTTGAGTTTTCAGAATTTTGGGTGTCAGTCTTATGAGATTTGAGATTGTGGGTTTTCAGTCTTCCGAAGTGAATCCATATATATATATATATATATATATATATATATATATATATATATATATATATATATATATATATATATTAGTTATCACAGTGGATTAAGACTATGCTTTGAGTTGTTAACAGGTACAGGATTTGAATTCTTCAGCATTAATTTCACTGCAATATAACCTTAAGTAAGTCACTAAAGCAGAAAATGCTTTGAGGAGGGTTGGGAATTTAGGTTTTGTTCCTTAATGATCTCCTGGACTGCATTTGTAATAACAACCAATGAGCATAAAATCCAGTAGGGTAGGCAATACCTTGAAGAAGACATCAATATGCTCATCTGAATCACTAGAAATGCAGCCCTGAAGCTGAAACAAAACATGGCAAGAAAAGGGGTTATAGGTTCATAGGTTCATAGGTAGGTACTAGGCTATCTGCCCAAAGGCATTTATAAGCCTAGCCAGAATGTGTTGGCTTTCGCCTCCCCCTTAAATTAGTTCCCTGTGCATCTGTCCAGCAGAGCCACTGAAGTGATCCCTGGGGTAAAATTTTGTTTCCCATCCACTCGTCAATGTTTCTCTTGAAGAGTGTTAGCGAGGAGCTCTGCCTAATGTAGATTGGAATCTTGTTCCAAAGCATTGGAAGTCTCCGGGAAAGGACTCTATCCCTCCAGCATGTCCTATTTATTGTTGTGGTGAGGTTTACATCCCTAGAGCATGTGGCTCGAGGGGATATGGTTTTCTTTAGGTGGAGCATGTCCGTCAATTCTGGGTTGGACATGGCCTTGTATGTCAGGCATAGATCACCTCTGAGTAGGCGGTATGCAACCGAGTACAGCTGGAGTTTCTTCAGTCGAGCTGGATAGGGCATCTGTTTGAGGCCAGTGAGCCTCTTGGTGAGGTACTTCTGTGGTCTTTCCAGCTGTTGCAGGTGTCTTGTAAGGTACATCCCAAATGGGGCATTGTACTCTATGATGGGTCTGATGAGTGATGAGTAGAGGGGCACTATGACCTCTTTTGATCTAGATGTGAACCCTTTTCTGATTAGGTGGGCCACATAGAAGGATTTTCTAACCACTTTGGCAATGTGATTATCAAAGGAGAGATTACTATCTACTTGGGTCCCCAGATCCCTTATTACGTCTTCCGTATTTAACAGACTATCACCTATGTGGTAGTTTGTGTGTACTTTGTTTTTTCCAAAGGGGATGACTATGCACTTTTGGCATTTAGCTTGAGGCCATGATTTTGACACCAGGTATTTGTCTCAGTGAGACCATTTTGGAGGATGTCTGTGTCATCTGGAGAGTCAATTATAGCCCCTAGTTTGCAGTCATCTGCGAACTTGGTCAGCCATAGTCGTCCTGTGCTTGCTTGTACCTCTGAGAAGTATATGTCAAACAGGAGGGGTCCTAGGACTGAGCCCTGGGGAACGCCACTTGTAACTGGTTTAGAGTCGGACCTAGCTCCTGCAACTCTCACCGTGTGGGTTCTGCTCATGAGCTAGTTGGCAACCCATCTTGTGACGTAGGGGTTTATGTTCAGGCTGGTGAGCTTGTCTATAATACCAGACTGGGGAATGGTGTTGAAGGCCTTTGCGAAGTCTAGGTTGGCTGTGTGTACCACCTTTCCCTCATCTATAGCCTCGGTAACTGTCTTTAAGAAGTACCTCAGGTTTAGGAAGCATGATCTGCCCTTAACAAAGCTGTACTTGGTAGGGTCCAGTGTTTGGAGGTTCCCAATGTCTCTGTTAATGAGTTTCATGATGATGCATTCCATAGCCTTGCAGATCAAGCTAGTCAGGCTTATAGTACGATAGTTCCCAGGGTCTGTTGTGACTCCACCATTGTGGAGTGGAATAACCGTTGCTGTGCACCACTCTATGGGGATGTAGCCTGTGGAGAGGCTGAGTTTGAACAGTGTGTTTAGGTGAGGGGTTAGTTCGTCTTTGAGCTCATGTAGGACACAGCCTGGGACACCGTCAAGTCCCATTGATGCTGTGTTTTTTGCTTTGGAGAGGGCTATTTTAACCTGAAGTTCTGTGATTTCAGGGGCTCTACATTCTTCTGGCATGGTTATGGGCCCTTTTGGGGGTGAGAGGGGGCTGAAGTTTGCACTGAACCTGTCTGCCAGGATGTTGGCGATATCAGTCGGTTAAGTGTATTTTGTGCCATTCTGCACTAACTCCGAGCATTGCCACTTAGATTCTTGATATAGCTAAAGAATGCCTTGTGGTTATCTTTGGAGTCCTTGGCAATTTTTCTTTTGAAGCTCGCCTTGGATGATTTTATCAGGGATCGTAGTTTCTTGCTGATACTGATCAGGGATGTCTTCCCTTCTTGGGATTTTACTAATTTCTGTACTAGTTTCCTCCTTCTATTGTATAGCTTGTTTGTAGCAGGAATCCACCAGACTGGTTTCCTTTTCTTGGAGGAGTGAGCCTTGGTTTTGCTTAGGATAGCATGATCCATCCATTCATGTAGGTGCCCGTAGAATGCATTAGTAAAGGATTTTGCAGCCTAGACAGCTTTATCCTTTAGCATCGGGGCTTTGAAACTTTCCACCTCGGTCTAAAGTAACGTAAAGTTTACTTTTGAAAAGTTTTTCATGGTGGTTTCCTTGTCTGGGGGTGGGGGCAGAATGTGGATATCAAAAGTGATTTGTTTACCTCTGGTGTGGAACACCGGTCGCCCATGTTGGTGATGACCAGGTCCAATATGTTGTCACCTCTGGTGGGAGTGTTGACCAGTTGATCCAGGGCATTTGAGTTTATAAATTCTAGAAAATGTTGGGCAGGGGAGTTAGTACTTGAGTAGTTCTTCGAGTTAATGTTTGGGTAATTGGAATCACCCAATATTAGGGTGTTTGGTAGGAACTTTATGTTTCCAGTGTTTCCAGAAATGTGGAATGGGGATCCTGGGACATGGTGTATGATCTGTAGCAAGCTAAAATTTGAATTGCAGTTTTGCCCGTTGTTAGTTGCATGTGAATGATCTCTGAAGCATCGTACTGTGCCACTAACCTGGAAGTGTGCATATCCTTGAAGAATATGGATATGCCCCCACCTTTTGAATTTCGGTCCAGGTTCTGTGGCCAAAATGTATGGTATGAGTTGTAGCCTGGTAATGCTGGGGTGCTCTCTGGAACCTTAAACCAGGTTTCTGTTACTGCACATATATCGATTTTCTCCATACTGAGGAGTGCCTCGAGTGCATGCATTTTGAGGTTTAGACTTGTGGCATTGAGTAGCATTACCCTCAGTTTTTTGTTACTTGTGCTATTTACTGCGGTGGGTTTGTCTTTTGAGCCTTGCCTATAAAAGTCACTATGGTGGTGGCAAGAGCCTTGGCCAGTATTTGAAAGCCTAAGGGTGACAGGTGCAAGCTGTCTTTAGCGAAGGAGCATGGCTTGTTGAGCATGTCATCCCAGGCGGACAGACTCTGGATCCACTTTGAATGACACCAGAAACTTAGTCAATTATTGAAATTGATAATTTTTTCTTTATACCGTGGCATCATTCTTGGTGAGGGCAGGATGCTCCTCAGGGCCAGGGTCATACCTGTCTGGGCTAAGTGATCAGAGAGCTCTTCCATGTCTCTTTTCATGTAGTCCAGGGAGGTACAGCTCAGGTCATTCACACCAACATGTACAATGACAGGGTCATATTTGTACTTGTTCTGGAGTGACCTGAGTGCTTGTGTTATGTGGCAAATCCTGGAACCCGACAGGCAGCTAACAGTAACCTTCTCCTTATTCAGCCTAGTGAGTGGGACGTCAGTGTGCCTGACTATAGAGTCACCTATTACTAGTATGTTGGGTATGTTATTTTGCCTTAAGGCACCAAACCTAAGTCAGTTTCTTCTGTTCTTTGAAACCTAGGGCATGTGTAACTAATGCACAATGAGACAAACTCAAAATCTCTGAAAAATAAGGAAGCAAAACATTGGATCCAATAGATCTAACTATACCTTGCTGCAAAAATACTATTTGGCTCTTGATTTAAAATGACAGTGATAGTAAGTTTGATATATTTATTTATTTATTAATTAATTAATTTACTTATTATCATTTGATATATGGATAACATACCAGGTCATCAAATCTTTTCAGCAATGACTCAAGCCAAGTGGCAAGTCAACATTTATATTTACCATGGAATACACAGAGTAAGTGTTGAACACAATACAAAATGGGCATATTCACAGTCTGAAAGGAAAAAAATAATATGTATTTTTTAACTAATGAAAATATTTTACGAGTTTAAAAATGGCAAAAATTAACATAGAAACTAATAATGCAGTATCTATGGGTGGTAGCACTTGGATGGTTAAGGTTTAACCATTGTCTGAAAAGCAGGAAAGTGGTGTGTCCTTTGCAGGTGTTACTTTGTTTAGTTTTGAAAAGCTACAGGGTCCTTTTGTTGCTTGATATCATGTGGGAGACCATTCCATATGTATGAGCATATTTCAAACAAGGCTCTTTCACCAACAGTGGTTTTAAAATTTAGTCTGACAAGGGAGATATGTTCTGTATTACCTTTCCCTAATGGAGTATGTTTACTGCCTTATTTGCAGATTTTCTTTCAAGGGTGGACATATCTGCACAACATTATAAAATTGTGGGTGCCATTTGGGGAAAACAACAAAGGAAAACTTTTAATGGTGCATACCTGACTTTCCAGATATGTTTCTTCAATTCATACTTGCTCTGGGTCTTGAGTCAGTGATTCCCTGCCTGTTATCATATGGGTCCATCACAGAAGCTTGCTTACTTCCTCATTAATGTACAAAACATAAGGAAGCATATAAAGTGATTTGTGTTGCCCATTTGAAAGCTAGAAGCACTACTTTCCTTGGGCATACATTCTTTAGAAATCTGGTGTCATGTCAGTTTTTTTTGGTGAGGGATACATGTTATCTCTGTTACGGCCTGGTTCCTACAGTTACCATGTGCTACTGTAAACTGGATGTTTGAGTATGATACTATGAAACACCTTCAGTGAAAGACAATAGCTGGTTCATAGGTTCATAGGTTCATAGGTTGATACTAGGCTATCTGCCCTAGGGCATTTATAAGCCTAGCCAGAGTGTGTTTGGCTTTCACCACCCTTTTAGATTAGTTGACTGTGCCTCTGTATAGTAGGTCACAGAAGATAGCCCTTTTGAGGTTAGTTTACTGTGCCTCTGTCTAGTAGGGACACAGAAGAGATCCCAGGGGTAAACCTACTATCTCCCATCCACTCATCAAGATTTCTCTTGAAGAGGGTCATTGAGGGAATAACATGGATTGGGATTTTGTTCCAGAGTGAGGGGAGCCTCTGGGATATGAATCTGTCCCTCCAGCATGTCCTATTTATTTCTGTGCTGAGGTTTAAGTCCCTGGAGCATGTAGCTCTAAGGGATTTGGATTTCCTGAGGTGGAGCATGTCCATTAATTCTGGGTTGGACATGGCTTTATACGTCAGGCACAGATCGCCTCTGAGTAGGTGGTAAGCAACTGAGTAGAGCTGGAGTTTCTTTAGCCTAACTGCGTAGGGCATCTGTTTGAGTACCTTGATCCTCTTGGTGAGGTACTTTTGGGGTCTTTCCAGATGCTGCAGGTGTCGGGTAAGGTACATCCCAAATGGGGCATTGTATTCAATTATGGGCCTGATGAGTGATGAGTAGAGGGGCACAATGACCTCTCTTGATCTAGATGTGAACCCTTTCATGATAAGGTGGGCTATATAGAAGGTCTTTCTAACCACTTTGGCAATGTGATTGTCAAAGGAGAGATTGCTATCTACTTGGGTCCCCAAATCCCTAATTACTTCTTCCGTACTTAATGGATTACCACCTATGTGGTAATTTGTGGGCACTTTGTTTTTCCCCAAGGGGATGACTATGCACTTTTTGGCATTTAGCTTTAGGCCATGGCACTGGCACCAGTTATCCATCTCTGTGAGACCCTTTTGAGGATGCTTGTGTCAGTTGATGAGTTGATTATGGCACCTAGTTTGCAGTCATCTGCGAACTTGGTCAGCCATAGTCCACCCATGTTAGCCTGTACCTCAGAGAAATATGTACCGAACAAGAGAGGTCCCAGGACTGAGCCTTGTGGGATGCCACTTGTAACTGGTTTAGAGGCTGACATGGCACCTGCAATTCTGACCATGTGGGTTCTATCCCTGAGCCAGTTTGCAACCCATCTTGTGACATAGGGATTGATATTTAAACTGGTCAGCTTATTTATGATGCCCGAGTGGGGTATTGTGTCGAAGGCTTTTGTGAGTTCCAGGTAGGCTGTGTGGACTACCTTCCCTTCATCTATGGCCTTGGTGACTGTTTCAAAGAAGTCGACCAGGTTCAAGAGGCAAGATCTGCCCTTAACAAAGCCGAATTGGGTAGGATCCAGTGTTTGGAGGTTCCCAATGTCTTTGTTTATGAGTTTCATGATGATACGCTCCATAGCTTTTCAGACCAGGCTAGTCAGGCTTATAGGGCGATAGTTTCCGGGGTCCGTCGTGGCACCACCTTTGTGGAGTGGAACCACTGTTGCTGTATGCCATTCCTTGGGTACATATCCTGTAGTAAGGCTGAGATTGAACAGTGACTTTATGTGAGGGTTCAGTTCTTCTTGGAGTTCGTAAGACGAGCCTGGGACACCGTCCGGTCCCATTGATGCTGTGTTTTTTGCTTTGGAGAGGGCAGCTCTCACCTGTGCATCTGTGATGTCAGGGAGGCTACACTCTGTTGGGATAGACATTTGCTCTTTGGGTGGGGGAGAGGGGGAGAAGTTTGCACTGAACCTGTCTGTCAGGATGTTGGCAATGTCTGGGGGTTCAGTGTATTTTTTGTCATTTTGAACTAACTCAGAGCATATCTGGGAGTTGCCACCCAGGTTCCTGACATAACTAAAGAAGGCCTTGTGATTATCTTTAGCATCTTGTGCAATTTTTCTTTCGAAGCTGGCCTTGGATGATTTTATGAGGGATCGTAGTTTCTTGCTAGTACTGATCAGAGATGCCTTCCCTTTTGGGGATTTTGCTCTATCATGTAGTAGCTTCCTCCTTCTGTTGTATAGCTTATTTATGGCTGGGGTCGGCCAGACAGGTCTCCTGCCTTTGGAGGAATGAGTCTTGGCTTTATTTGGGATAGCACAATCCATGCATTCCTGTAGGTGTACATAGAAAACATTTGTAAAAGATTCTGCGGTTTGGGCCTTATTTTCCACTGGCCCGGGGGCTTTGAAGGATTCCACCTCAGTTTTGAGAAGTGTGAAGTTTGCTTTTGAGAAGTTTTTTACCGTGGTTTCCTTGGCTGTGGGTGGGGACGGGATATGGATGTCCAGTGAGATTAATTTATGGTCAGATCTTACCAATGAGGGGTATACCTCTGGTATGGAACATAGAGTCCCCATGTTGGTGACGATCAGGTCCAATATGTTTTCCCCTCTTGTGGGAGTGGTGACCAGTTGTTCCATAGCATTTGAGTTTATAAATTCTAGGAACCATTGGGCGAGGGTGTTGGGGCTTGAGTAGTGCTCCCAGTCTATGTTTGGGTAGTTGAAGTCACCCAATATAATGATGTTTGGAGAGAACTTCATATTCTCCAGTGTACTCAGGAAAGCCGAGTGGGGTTCCTGAGTTTGGGAGGGTGGTCTGTAGCAGGCTACAAACTGAAAGGCAGTTTTGCCTACTGTTAGTTGCACATGGATGGTCTCCGATGCTCCGTGCAGTGCCACTAAACTGGAGGTGTGGGTATCTTTGATGAATATGGATACTCCCCCTCCAGCCATCTGAATATTAAAGGAGCATCAGCCATTCTCATAAAAAGGAACTCCCCAGAATTGCAATATCATTGTGTTGCACTCCTTAGATGTTTAATTAAGCAATGTTAGTGCATATTTAGATGTGGAGACAAAAATATTTTCAAAGAATTCAGCCCCCCACCAATATTAAAAAAAGATGTTTGATGTTGCTACTTAGGTGAAAGGTTAACAGTTCAGTCTATACTGTATCTGCCATTATATCACAGGAAGTTTGGGTTATAAGCTGTTAAGCTTCGTACTTTACTAATGTGTTTCATATCCTTTAGTTCCCAGTTTCATACTCTTTGGTAATAAACAAGCATTGAAGTAAGTACACTGCATCCAGGTCAACAAGGAAAAGTTCATTTATGTCTGTGAGGCTTAAAAAGTTAGCTATAAACCTAGCAAGTGAATACACTAAACTTCAATAAAAACATTAGGTAATGATTGTTTAAGCATATAACATGAGTAATGGTTTCATGATTAATGCCACCCACTCAGAATCCATTCCCTGTGTAATGTTATTGTAATACAATTTTATTTTGATTACCTTACAACAGGAAGATATCTTTAAAATTAGCTTTCTTCTCTTGTTACCTTGAATTTTAAATAGTATGGTTGAACTAAGTCAATGTTCTTTCATTAAGGCTACCTTGAATTTTAAATCAGAACACAAATAGTTTTTAATGGAAGTACCTTGAAAGCATACTATTTACCAAAAAAACTTTTTAAAATTTTAAAATTTTTTTGAAAAAAGGGGTTTTTTTAAAAAGGTTTTTTTTTTAAAAAAATTTTAAAAGTTTTGGGGTTTTTAAAAATTTTTTTTTTTTTTTTTTTTTTGATTTTAAAAAAAAGGCTTTTTTTTTGAAACCCCCCCCCCCCCCCCCCCCCAAAAAAAAAAAAAAAAAAAAAGTCAAAAAAAAACCCCAAAAAAAAAAAAAAATAAAAAAAATTTGTTTATAAAACCAAAAAAAAAACCCAAAAAACCAAAAAAAAAAAAAACCAAAAATTTTTTTTGGGGAAAAATTTTTTTTTGGAAAAAAAACCACCCCTTTTTGGTTTTAAAAAAATTTTCCCCTTTAAAATTTTTTTTTTTTTTTTTGCCCTTTAAAAAAAAAAAAAAAGGGTTTGGTTTTCCTAAAAATTTATTTTTTCCAATTTAAAACCTTTGAAAAAAAAAGGGCCCTTTTTTTTCCAAAATTTTTAAAAAAAAAAGGTTTTAAAATTTTTTTTTTTTTTGGGCTTTTAAAAATTTTCCCAAAAAAAATTTTAAATTTTTTTTTGGGTTTATTTTCCCAAAAAACCTTTTTTTTTTTTTTTTTCCAAAAAAAAAAAAAAACCTTTTGCCCCCCCCAATTTTTTTTTGGGGGCCCTTTAAAGGGGTCAGGGTTTTCTTCCAATTTAATTAATTTTTCCTACCCCAAAATCAAATTCTATCTTCAAAATTAAATTTCTGCCTGAAAAACACTTTTAAAAAATTACCCTTCTATTTTAAAAAAACCCCCAAATTTAAAAATTTTTAAAACAAAAAAAAGAATTTTTTCTTCTTTCTTTTTTAAGGGCCCATACTTTTTAATCACAACACAAAAAAAAAACAAAAACAAACACAAACACAATTATAAATTATTTATAATATTATTGTAATAGTAAAATTTTCCAGCAAACACAACACAAACCCACAAACAAAAATTTGGGAAAGGAAAAGAAGAAAATCAAGGACTTTGTCAAAAAAACCCAAAATTAAATACATTTATTGGAAAAAAAAAATTTTAAAATTTGAAGAATATAAATATCAGTTTCCAAAAACCCCCTTAAAACCTTTAGACAAACCCCTTTTTAAATTTTGGGTAAAAACCTTGCAGAAAAATTTTTAAACCAAAAAGTGGGGAAAAGGAAAATTTTCCCCCCCTTTTGGGGTAAAAATGCCCAATTCAAAAAGCTAATTTTAAAATTTTTAAAAATTAATTTGGGTTCCTTCATAAAACCTGTAAAAAAATTTTAATATTTTATATATATTTTAAAAAAATAAACACTTTATTTAAATTATATAATAATATTTTTAAAACCCATAAATAAAAAATAAGTTTAAAATATAAAAAATTTAATGGGAAATAAAATAAATTAAAAATTATATAATTTTATATTTATAACCACACAACAAAAAGTAACTATATGCATTAAAAATTAATTTATTAATAAATTTAAATTAATAAAAAAAATACAGTTTAAATAAATAATATAAACCCAAAATATATAATATAATAATAAATAATAAATCAAATATAATAAAAATATTAAAATTTAAATTTTATATTTATAACAATTACCATAATAATTATTTATATTTAAAAGAAGGGAATTGGGAACATTTCCCTAAACCCTTTTCAAAACCCTAACTGGCAAATTAAAAAAGCCTTTTTAAAAAACACAAATTCATTAAACACTTTTTCATTTGGGAAAGGGGAAATATCCTTTTTTACTGTTTTGGCCAATCTGGGGGTTTGTAAAAAACATGCAAAAATTGGGGAGAGTCCACCTTTTTTTAAATTTTTTTTAACCTATATTTTTTGGAATTGGGAAAAATTCCCAAAAAATTACCCTTTCTAAACATAACTAACCCACCAAAATTGGGGGGGGCCCTGGGAATGACTTTATACAAACCCCGGGTTGATAAGTGGGGAAAGGGCCCAAAATTAAAACCCCCTTTGGAAAAAGGGAAAAATAAAGGGGGGTGTCCTTTTATTTCATTGATTTGTGGCACAGCATTACTCTTTCCCAAGTGAAATTTGGGGCTTTAAAATTGGAAAAAAGCCTGGGGACCCTCATTTTTATAATAAATATTAAAATAAATTAATATATTTAAAAATTTTAATAAAATCCCATACAACCCGCTATTTTAATTATAAATTAATTATAATTTTTAAATAAAATATTTTTTTAAACATGAATTTATAAATAATTTTTTGGGATAAAATAATATAAATATTAAATTAAATAAATAAAAAAAGAAAAAAGAAAAAAAGTTCCCAAATTCATACCCCATGCAGGGACTAGCCTTAATCCTCAAAATCACCCCCTTAAAAAGGACATGGATCATATTAATAAAAAAGGGTCCCTATCCTAAAAAAAGGGAAACCCAATCGGGGGGCCCCTGAAAACAAACTTTTAAAAAACTGTTGCAAAAAGAAACAGGGGAATTGGTAACCCCTCAAAAAGGGGGTTTCAAAAACCCCAAAAGAAAAAAAAATTCCCCCAAGCCCCAAGAGCAATATTTAAAACAGTAAAGATAAAGAAGTTTTTTTTTATAAAACATATCAAATTTAACTGTAGTTGTGTAAGTTTGCCCATCGCTTAGCTATGGTTAATGCAGCTTAATTGGCACAAGAGGGCAAAAATCAAGATATAGGCAAATGCATCAATACAGCAATAGTGTAGTGGGCAGAACATTCACTTTATGAGCAGTCATTCCCAGTTCGCGTCCCACTCCAGTACAATCCATTTTCCATGTCAAATCACTTTATGATCATTTTATTTTGTTGCATAACCTACGACATAACAAATATTTGTGAACTGGAGTACTGCATTAAATGCAGATGTGAGGTGTCATTGTCATAATGTTGCAAAGTCTACAGATAATCACAAGTGTCCCATACAGTTTATGTACACAGGAATCAGGGATACAAATGGATGGTAAAATGTGTAATGAATGATAAATCCATACAGTTTCCAATCCAGAACCATTAGACATTACACTCTAAATTAGTGAGGTGGTAAATGGGTATAAACACTAGTAAGCAAGAGTAAGCATATTTAAGCAGTATTAAGTGGGAGTAAGCATATTTAAGCAGTAGTAAGTGGGTTTAAGCTCTTTGTGTGGAGGTAAGCAATGTGCACACAGGTTAAACAATATTGAAGCTAATAAAAGTCATAAAAGCTAATACATGCCATCAAAGTCACAAAAGGTTTCTCATCCAGAAAAAAAGAGGTCATTGTTCCCCTCTACTCATCACTCATTAGACCCATTATAGAGTACAATACCCCTTTTGGTATGTACCTCATAAGACATCTACAACAACTGGAAAGGCCACAGAAATACTTCACAAAGAAGATTATTGGCCTCAAACAGATGCCCTATGCAGACCTTCTCAAAAAACTCGAGCTTTACTCTGTCACATATCACCTACTCAGAGGCGATCTCTGCCTAAGATACAAAGCTATGTCAAACCCAGAGCTGTTGGACATGCTCCACGTAAAGAAATCCCAGTCACTCCAAACTACATGGTCTAGGGACCTAAACCTTGTCACCACAATAAACAGAACATGCTGGAGGGATAGATTCCTGTCCCAGAGACTTCCCATACTCTGGAACAGACTACCTATCTATATCAAACAGAGCTGCTCATTAGCACTCTTTAAGAAAAATCTTGATTATTGGATGGGAAATAGGAAATTCACCCCAGGGATCACTTCTGTGGCTCTGCTTGACAGGGGCACAGGAAAATAATTTTTTGGGTGGTGAAAGCCAGGGTACATTTTTGGCTAGATGTATATAGGCCCTAGGGCCAATAGCCTAGTACCTACCTATGAACCTATGAACCTGGGACCATCTCGCCCATGACCTCACCAGTGCCACTGGCATTCCCCAAACTGGTGAGTAGGTCAGGCATCACTATGCTGACCTGAAGCAGTGAAAGGGGGATCTCTTGGATTAGTGGATCCAAGAGACTAGGAGGACAGGGGAAGTCTCAGCCATGTGTAAGTATCTGTCCACTACCTGTTTAATAATTGCCAGCTCATGTATATTATGGATAGGTATGGCGAAATATTCCTCTCATGTCTTTCACAGTGGCATGTGAGCAGGCTATGAACCAGGATGCCCATGGATGTAGACTGGAGCGGTTGCAACGTGAGGCAGGTTAGTAATACTCTTGCATGTACTGTCGTCGGAAATAAATCTAAAAGTAGTAGTAAGTTAATTGCTTGTATAAAGCCTATATTGTTTAAGACATGTACTGCATACAACAGAGAATATGGCAACATGAGTCTCGTATAGGTTGCATGTAAATAAAAGCATAATAGCCTGATAATAAAGGTCAAACTGCTGGACTGCATGTGTTTACTCTGGTATCATATGGTAATGTAGATTTGCAATCACTTAGTATTACTGTTGTATTAAGCACTGTTACCCACACTGTGCTACATAAATAAAATGGGCAGGAATGTCTCTATATGACTGGTGTAATCCCAAGAGGTCATATAGTACAACTGAGAGAGACTTAGACAGAAAACAGTGAAAAGACAGACAACAAAATCCAAATACCACACTCAAATGAGATGCGAACTGCTGTATTTTTAGCACACCCAGCCATGGTTTTAATCCTGGGAGTGGTAGTAGGCTACATACAGAATCATACCCCACAACTGTACAGATATGTCCAGAATGTCCAGTAAATTGGCCCATATCTGCTGCCTGTCCCCCTGGGAAATCAGTGGGATGATCCCAGACATTTAGGCAGCAAATGAAATACAACTGATTGTCAGACATCTATAAGAACAAGCCTGTCACTCTAGCAACTCTCCAAAATGTTGTGAGAGTAATAAGTCAAGTATGTCCCATGTTGTCAAGCTGTGACCAGAGTATGTACAGTAAAAGAGTGAGATGTATGTGCATAATACTAATGTGGAATCTGTTAATTTTGTGTGGCAACATTCGGGTAGTGCTAACAAACATTGCACCCACAAGTTTGTCAGATAGAAACACTGTGCCTAGAAATAAAAAAATTGATATCCTGTACTAGTACTGTTTACTCTGGTATTGTATGGCATTGTTAGTGTTGCAATTGCTCTGAATAATAAGGTATTATTCATCATTGTCACCCACACTGTGCTACATAATATAACTGTCTGGGAAATCCTGTATAAGAGTGTTGTAATACAAGGTCAGAATGTAAAACCACAGGAGAATTATAGACAGAAATCAGATAAGAGATACAAAGCAATATCTATCTATATAGCACACACAACTGTGATGGACAGTGTTTTATTTTTAGCAGACACAGCCATGGTCTGAATCCTGATAGTGGTAGTAAGCTGTATGCAGAATCATACCCCACAAATGTACAGAAATGTTCAGAATGTCCAGTTAATGAGCCCATATATGCCGGCTGTCACCCTGTCCCTATCAGTGTGCTAATCTCTGACATGTAGGCAGCATTTCAAGTCATATAACTGACTGTCAGGCCTGTACATATTTGGAAAATGTCAATGAAAACAAACCTGTCATTGCACAATTCACTAAATGTTTAAGACAGCAACAGTCAAAATATGTCCCAGTTCACCTGCATGTGGTGAAGACATGCCCAGAGTGTGTGCAAAAAGAGATGGACAGGTATGTGCATAACATCAACTTGGAATCTGGGAGTATGTGTAGAAACAGTTAGTGTTAACAAACAATTCCTCCACAGGTATATTAAGTAAGATGTGTATACTGCAGGTAAAACCTGTTCATGTATATAGTTGTTGGCAGCCATACCACTGTTCAAACTAAGCAATAGGGTAGTGTACTAATTCTTGTAAGGAACAGATAACAGCATTGACTAGGAAAGTAATGCGAACTACAAGAATATACTAGTTGTTAAATGACATCTTTCTCTCCCCCTACCATATCTGCAACAATAAACTAAATACACAACTCAATTGGTATGTGATAACTTAACTCTAATGTTGGGACATATGTCCTGTTGTTCGATAATTATTTAAATCTGTTTCTATTCTTGTGCTGTGTTGAAATACTCCCACATTGGTGGCATGGTGCCATCAATGTACCTGCATGCTGTTGTAATTACCACTATGGTCCCATATAGGCATGTGTTCTGTTTCCTATGCAACTGTTCCATATCTGGTGTTTGGGTTAATGGAAATATCTATGCATGCTGTTATACTTAATCCTGGAATGTGTTGACTATTACTAACCCACATATGTTGATAAAACTTAAACACCATACGTATGGGAATGCGGGTCCCAGAGGACCCACCTGTCCAACCTCAGCTGACCGGGGCACCGGGAACCAGCACATCTTGGGCCCAATCTGGGACCTCCTCATCCATTGGTTCTGCCCCACCTTCAGGTGGAACTGCCTCAGAGGATGGGGATCACCCCCCGCTGGGAGCGGGCGTGGACAGAACCCTGTCACCCATCACCAGGTCCGGGTTGTGGTGCATAGCGAGCTCCGTAGGCAGGTTGGAGATCTGGTACACCACCTTGAGGGCTGTGTGTTGTGACTAGAGGGTCGGCCTGGCTCTCCTACTCAGCCCCCAGCACAGCCATGTTCGGGGCTGTGAAGGTGCAGTGATTACTGACCATGGGTGGGGACCTCAGTCCTACTATTTCCACTAGGGGGCTCATGGGCTTCCGATTTCCCAACACCCCTCCCCATCAAGGTGTTTACCCCCCACATGTGTCATATACTGCCCCTGTATGCATCTTGTTTGTCTTGTCTGTTAACCTACCCAACCTACCTCCCCAAATATACATACTATCCCTCCCCATCATCCCACCCTCACCTGAAAAAAAAAGGGGCAATCTGTTCCCCAAAAAAAATCTTGCCCCAAACATAGCTGTCCATGTTGCACGTGTCCACTGGACATGTAATCTGGTCTAACTGGCTTAAATACATATTATTGTTGTCCTCACCCTCCTCTCAGGGGTATAAGTGTACAAATCTATCTCCAAATTCAGTGTATATGCACAGCTGTTGCTGTAGAAGAAATGGGCAGTTATGGACCTTTCCTACATCCTTCCTGCACATCCCTAGCTATTTTCCCTACTGTCTTTCCCTCTTTGTGCCCCTATCTTGTCACCCCTTTTTCATTTCTTTTAAAGAAATTAGCACAAGGGTAAGTGGGAGTAAGTATTTTTAAGCATCAGTAAGCGGGTTTAAGCTTGTTTCAGCAGGGGTACGCAATGTCTAAACAGGTTAAGCAATTTAGAAGCTGAGTAACTGGAAGTTAGCATTGCTTACCTCCGCGCAAACCCGCACAAACCCACTTACAATTGCATAAAAGTGCCTTAATCACTCTGTATCCAATGGCCCTTGTTCTGTCCAGCAACAAAATAAACAACCTCTGCAAGGCTCGAACCCAGGACCCTGCACACCATAGCCAAAGTGATTTACTACTAAGCCATGTCAGCCATATGTAACCCTGATGTTTTTGCAAACATATCATCCAGCACAGGCATTCAACAGTACAGGAAATGTATTTAAACATGTAGATGTATGTGTGCGTGTGTGTGTGTGTGTGTGTGTGTGTGTGTGTGTGTGTGTGTGTGTGTGTGTGTGTGTGTGTGTGTGTGTGTGTGTGTGTGTGTGTATATATGTATATATATATACATATATATATATATATATATATATATATATATATATATATATATATATATATATAATCTATAGTATATATATATATATATATATATATATATATATATATATATATATATATATATACAGATATATATCTATAGATATAAAAGAGAACATAACAAATACATATATGACCACAGGCACCATTAATGGGGTAAGGGTTCCCAAGCTACATATTTCTTGTATGTATTGATATTACCCCCCCCCCAGCCAAACAGGTCTGCTCTGCAATACAATACTAACTGTTGCAAGTCCCATAACCAGGCCCCAACACAACATGGGCACAAGATGTTAACAGTAATCTATCCCACCTGTATGATGTCAGGCTGGTATCAATAACATATCATGCAGTACAGTCTGGGTACCATAAGGAATGTACAATGTGGAAGCAATAAGCATGCCTAAGATACATATACACACACACACATATATGCAGATACATATATATATGTAACTACACATACACGCACAGAGATATGTATAGGAAGATACATAATTATAGGGTGCACACCATACGGAACAGCCAGTATGCCTACAGTTGCCACCTTACCAACTGGACACAATATGAGTCACCCATACAAAAGAGAATTATTGCCCAAAAAATATACCCACAGAGAGGTCAAATGATATGACACCACATGCAGGTTTGCATACATGAGAAAGATTTATTTGTGTGCTATTATAGTTGTATATGCCATGTCATATTAGTTTTTTAGACTCTGAAATACATATAAACAGACTAATGCAACTCTCAAACAAATCAATTAAGGCAGTATTCCTGAAAGCATTACATATGTTGCTGTCCAGGCCAAGGCCTTCAAGTAGTACAACAGTAAAGACTCACTGGGCCACAGGATAACAATCAGTCAACAGTAAGTAATGCAGATGTATAGTCCAGTAGCCTCTATCTACACTCTGTACACACCCCCTAGGTGGTAAAGACTTCAGTTGACACAATGGGATGTATCTGTTACATAATAAGGCATAACTGAAACGAACACAATCACACTGACAAACAGAACAGTCTGTATAGCAGGAAGCAGTAGGCCTGCATTTACCCAAGGTGAATTGTATGGTAATGTACATCTAGATACCTTAAGGCAGCTTACACCTGATACCCCTCACATGTTGTAATACCGTAGGTTAGTTATGGTGCATTCCCCCCATAGACTGACATACAGGGGCATGAACCATTGTTACATATACTGACCTCTGGACTGCATAAGGGCATACATGTATTGTGCAGATGAAGACCACACATATATGGACCCAACCCCAGAATATTTGTGGGGTCCACAACAGCAGTGGAATGATGGCAGGAATGGCAGCATGAACTACTCACAGGCCACTACATAACAACCCCTGGCAGCATGTCATATGGACAAAGCCTGGTATGTAGGTGGAGGACAGAGAATGGAACACAGGCCCATATGTGAAATAGTGTTATCATATACTAAGCAAGTCACTGGTGTTACAGGATAGTCTGCAACATACCCTTAGTCAGGAATATGAAGTCAGAAACACAAATGGATTTAGCCATGTACTGATAGCACTCAACACACACACACACACACACACACACACACACACACACACACACATGCACACACGCACACACGCACACACACACACACACACACACACACACACACACACACACACACACACACACACACACACAGCCAGTGATATATCTGCAACAAGACCTGTGTGGTAGACAGGCAAAACATAACACGTTCACCTCTGGCCATCAAGTGGATAGGTACACAGTTGAGAGTTATGCAGAGAGACTGCAGTCCATGTTAAACTAGTATATGCACACAAACCCTGTAACACTGGTGCTATACATTGCATACAACAACAGTACTCACACTCTGTTTGTAGTTCTGGAAACTCATACTAATATGTAGTTGGCCTGAGTGTGCAAGTTCTCTTGTAAGAGGTATTGCTACCTGCTGTCTGTAACACTGCTGCCCACACACA